>NW_026016143.1:0-60776 GCF_020379485.1 Brassica napus | reverse complement strand
ACCGCCCCCGCATCTTATAACGTTATCATGGGACGCCATGGCTAAACACCATGCGCGCAATCCATCACCTACCATCTTTGCCTCAAGTTTTCCCGACCCCTAACGGAGTCGAGGTAATCTGGGGAATCCAAGAGTTTCACAGTTTGTTTTCGCCGCGGAACTAAAACGAAAGAGACCGATCCTCGAAGTTACTCCGAAAAGCGGAGAAAAAGACCTCCAGCAAAAATACGCAAAGTCAGGATCAGCGGAATTCTTCTGGCAGTCCCAGCATCGAGCTCTAGATGAAAACGCGAGCCAACATGCGAACCCGTGGTAACGATCTGTCTCGACGAAGCCTTCCCAGAACGCTGCGTCGAGATTGGAGCCAATCTCCACGAGCCTTTAAGGACAGAACTCATAACCTGTCTTAAAAAGAACCTTAATACTTTCGCATGGGCTGCGGAAGATATGCCAGGAATCGACATTAACATAACATGTCACGAGCTGATTCGACCCAACATTCAAACCCGTCAAACAAAAAGACGGAAGCTGGGACCCAACGTGACCGCAGTAAACGATGAGGTCGAAAAACTGCTTAAAAGTTGGGTCGATAACGGAAGTAAAATACCCCGACTGGGCTCGCCAACCCGTAGTAGTCAAAAAGAAAAACGGGAAGTGGCGAGTTTGCGTAGATTTTACCGACCTAAACAAGGCATGTCCAAAGGATAGCTTCCCTCTACCACATATCGATCGATTGGTAAAGCACAACGGGCAACGAACTCTTATCCTTCATGGATGCCTTCTCAGGTATAATCAAATTAGGAGGAATCCCGACGATCGTGAAAAGACTGCGTTCATACCGATCGCGGAACTTATTGCTATAAGGTAATGCCCTTCGGCCTCAAAAACGCTGGAGCAACTTACCAACGACGCGTGAACCGAATGTTCTCCAAACAACTCGGAAAAACGATGGAAGTTTATATCGACGACATGCTCGTCAAATCCCTCAAAGCAGAGATCACGTATCACATCTCGAAGAATGCTTGCACAACTAAACTCCCATAACATGAACTCAACCCGACGAAATGTAGATTCGCCGTGCCATCAGGAGAATTCCTCGGCTACTTGGTCACCAACCGCGGCATCGAAGCAATCCAAAACAGATCACGCACTAATCGAAATGGCTTCACCAAAGAACAAGCGGGAGGTCCAAGACGACCGGCAGAATCGCAGCACTTAACCCGATTTATTTCACGATCAACAGATAATGCCTGCTCTTCTACGATGTCCTGCGAGGGAATAAAAAATTCGAATGGAAGAGTGCGAAAACGCCTTCCAACAGCTGAAGCGTATTTAGCTACTCCTCCAGTCCTCGCAAACCCGTGGAAGGGGAGCCTTTATTCTTGTACAATCGCGGTGTCTCGCAACGGCCGTAAGCGGAGTCCTGATCAGGGAAGCGCGGAGAGCATAAACCTATTTTCTACATAAGCAAAACCTTGCGGGATGCCGAATCTAGGTATCCGTTGATGGAAAAATTGGCATGCGCGGTCGTGACATCGGCCCGAAAACTAAGACCATATTTCCAATCCCACACGATTGTCATCCTCACGACTTTTCCCTTACGGACAATTCTGCAAAGCCCAAGTCAGTGAGGTCGATTGGCTAAGTGGGCGGTCGAGTTGAGCGAGTATGACATCGAATACCGACCAAGGACGAGCGCAAAATCACAAGTGCTTGCAGACTTCTTGGTCGAACTTCCAACGGGAGCAATAACCAATGAGGAACCAAATTCCACCTGGCTCCTCCACGTCGACAGATCCTCATCCAAGCAAGGATCAGGCATCGGGATCCGTCTCACATCTCCAACGAGCGAGATCTTGGAACAATCGTTCATACTGGAATTCCATGCCTCAAACAACGAGGCCGAATACGAAGCATTGATCGCAGGTCTACGTTTGGCTCACGGCTTAAAAATAAGTAATCTCCACGCTTACTGCGACTCCCAGTTAGTGGCCAGTCAATTCAGCGGAGAATATGAAGCCAGAGACGAACGGATGGACGCGTACCTCAAATTAGTCCAAGGTCTAGCTCAAGACTTCGACTGCTTCGCCCTTCCCGGATCCCCCGTTCCGAGAATGTCCAGGCGGACGCCCTCGCGGCCTTAGCATCAAGTTCCGATCAAGGACTCAAAAGGGTAATTCCGGTCGAATTCATCGAACATCCGAGTATCGGACCGCCAGTCGTTGTCAATCTCATAGAGGGTCAAGACGACGAGGAAGAAGAATTACGATACCACCACCATCGGAGCAATCTGATTACGGCTGTGATACCCCATGGCTTCAGACGATTCGAGACTACATTATCGACGGGCAACTGCCCGCCGAAAAATGGGCAGCTCGCAAGATCCGAACACAGGCCGCACGCTACGTAACAGTGGACGGCGAAATCTACAAATGGAGATTCTCCGGACCACTCCTGACGTGCCTGGAAGGAGAAAAGGCGAGGAAAGTAATGGAGGAAATACATTCCGGCTCATGCGGCAACCATTCCGGCGGAAGATCACTAGCCGTGAAAATCAAACGCCACGGATACTATTGGCCAACAATGATCGGAGATTGCGAGAAATTCGCACGAAAATGCGAAAAATGCCAAAGGCATGCACCAACTATCCGACAACCGGCCGAAGTTCTTTCCTCCATCACATCGCCTTATCCCTTTATGCGCTGGGCCATGGATATTGTCGGACCTCTGCATAATTCAAAGCAAAAGCGTTTCCTTCTAGTTCTTACCGATTTTTTCTCAAAATGGGTAGAGGCGGACTCGTACGCAAGTATAAAAGACGTCCAAGTCGAGAATTTCGTATGGAGAAACATCATCTGTAGGCATGGAGTTCCTTACGAAATCGTGACCGATAACGGGTCTCAATTCATTTCCACCCGATTCGAGGCATTCTGCGAAAAGTGGAAGATACGACTCAACAAGTCAACTCCCAGATATCCGCAGTGCAACGGACAGGCTGAAACAATCAACAAGACCATTCTCGACGGACTGAAGAAACGCTTGGAGGCCAAAAAAGGTAGATGGGCCGACGAACTCGAGGGAGTCCTCTGGTCTCACCGTACCACCCCAAGGCGAGCAACGGGAGAAACTCCCTTCGCCCTGGTATACGGCACGGAGTGCATGATTCCCGCAGAAGTAGAATTTCCCGGTGTTCGAAGAAGGTTCTTACCTGAACGAGAGGAACTCAACAATGCTATGCTCTTGGACGACCTCGACCTCATTAACGAACGCCGGGATCGAACGCTCATCCGAATTCAAAACTACCAGCACGCCGCTGCAAGATACTATAATTCCAACGTACGGAATCGTAGGTTCAATCAGGGAGATCTGGTCCTTCGCAAAGTCTTCCAAAACACCGCTGAACGAAACGCGGGAAAACTCGGAGCAAACTGGGAAGGTCCCTATAAAATCGAAAAAGTCGTCCGACCAGGTTCTTACGAAATAGCCAACATGCAGGGCATAAAAATCCCTAGAACCTGGAATGCGATGCATCTCAAAAAATACTATCACTAAACAAACCAACTCGCAATCACTGAACTACGAGACGGCTTGATCTCCGCAAGGAGTACGTAGGCAGTTTGCCGAAAGGCAAATTCAGCTGTCCCCCCTCATTAAAAAGGGGGGGGAGTGGGTACGTATACTCGTATACTCCCAAAAAATCGAAAAACTTCTTACCACACTTTTGGTGTTTTCGACTTATCAAAACATCCTCACCCGCGAAATCGCAACGAGGTCTTCGGAAATCAGTCGACCGCTTGGGAGAATCAACCTTTAGCATCGCGAGACGTCGCAAAAGATGCCTCAAAGTTGGTTTCTTCCGAGCAAACGAAATCTCCGCAAAAAGACACATACATGCACACATTAACATTTATTTTGCGCAAATAATCAAAACAACGGCACACGCCACCAAGTCCGATGCTGATCACATCGAACTCACAAACGTCCTAAAAAGACATAGACATCTCACGGAGATGACTCTCTTACATCCGACACAAGGATAATAGCGCTATAAAAGAAATCCAAAATTTTGGTCTTGCACTTCCGGTCTCCGGAGAGATGCTCGATTCGTATCAAACAAGTCATATAAGCCGAGAAATTTTCGCGGACTTTACATCGATACGAATCAGGAAGAAATCGCGACAGGAAAAACGATAGCCGGTTAGTCACCGCACAATCCTTAAACCGAAAGTAAACCTAGGTCTTGCCCAAAACCCAGCGCACTGGTCTCTAACATCTCAAAGGCATGATATCGAAAGATAGGAGATTCTTAAACCACGCCTCTATGTTTACGTTCGATACCTTCAGCACCCCCGCAGAGTTCACATCTCGCGGAAGAACTCTCGAAACAGGTCTCGAATAAAACATTTCACAATCGAAGAAGGATATGAGACGACAACTCATCACCTTCCTCCCCACTACTCACAAATTCATAAAAAGCGTTATCCGATTATCATATTATAAAGCCGCGGAGCGGCAGGGATTCAAAGCCACACACGGCCAGTCCCGAAATACAAACAAGGCCATTCAAGGCCGAAACATAAAAATAAAAAAAAAATCTCTCGCAAGAGATCTACCCAAGTCGCCCTCAGAACTTACGCCCCCCTCTTCACCCGCTGCCTCGTCCGAGCCTGGAGCCGCGTCGCTTCCGTTCTCTCCGACCATCGGGTCTTTCCCTCTGGGTCTTCTGAACACGTCGGAAGGAAGCACGCGGATTTCAGGTCGGCCAGGATGAGACCGAAATCTCCATCCTCGGCCGCCATATCTCCCTTGTAGCCGGACAGCCGGGCCTCTTCGGCCTCCAAGGTCGGGGGAGTCTCACTTTGGAACGACTGAACTACGGCCATCCCGCCCTCAATCGTCGCCAAAGCGAAATCCCTGCTCCGGATACACTCGAGGGAACCCAGGGAAGCAGAAATCTTCGCCAAGCGAGCTTGAAACTCCGCACGAAGAGCATCCGTAGCCTCTTGGATCCCGCGGCGCGCTAATCCTGCGTCACTCTCGATCTGACGCTGGAGTCGGCGCACCTCCGAGGATTTGGCCTTCCTGGCCTTCTTTTCCTTAAGCAAGGAACTCGCCGTCTTCCCAAGGTCCCTCTCAAGCTCTCCTATCGCAACCTCGAGGTTCGACACTTTCGCAGAGTGAGAGTCCCCGACAGCCGTCAACATAGCCTCGGTTTCGGACCATCTGCCCTGAAGCTCCACCAACTCTCCGGAAAGATGACTGCTCTCAGAACCACATTCGCTGATCATCCCATCGATCAACGATATGAACTGCGAACGGTAAAAATTGGTTAGACTAAGTCCGTGAAAAGAATGCACGAAAGACGATCGAGAATTCAAACAAGAAACAAACCTTTCCGCGGAGTCCCGACGCTAGGCTCAACCCACCTCACTGCGAAGTCTCCCCGTCACCGCTCTTGGCAAGTTTCCTCTTCCGACTCTTAGGCTGAGTAGCCAGGACAGCGCTAGGAGCACGCAATGCCAGAACGATTTCTTTTCTGGCTGGAGGCGGAGGCATAGAGTCAGCGGCTTTCTCTTTGTCTTCGACGAGGATCGGAGTCGTGGAAGATCCCGCAGGTAGGACTTGCGGGAGAGGAGCCGCAACGTCGGTCTCATGACACGGGGCAACGACCTGCGCGGAAGAAGACGGAAACTCGGAGCCAGTTTGAGCTAGTTCCTTCTCGGCTTGACGACGAACTAGTTTCTCTCGGAAAGAAAGATGACCGGCAACACAAGCCGGCACTTCCGCCGGAGAAGTTGGAATCAGAGCCGGAGAAGTGGCCTCACCCATCTCGACGTCGGAATCTTTCTTATCACCTTGGGAGGAAGACATGTTGAGAGGAAAGTTATGAAACTAGAGAGGTTTTAAAGAAATGAAGAAGGGAAGGTGTGAAGAAAATGAATGACAAGAGCTCACTACTTATAGAAGTATGGGTTCGGAATGTCATCTCGACAACTTTTTTTTCCGCGGAATTTTAAATGTAAATTTCGTCTAATACACTTAACCTTGTCAAAATCACCTATCCACCCGCTAGAGTCACGACTCTAAACGGGCTGGGGGGCTAACTGTTGGGGTCAAAAACGGTTACGACAAATTTAACATCCAAAACATCCGAGGAAGAAAGTAAGAATTTATCCGAAGAGTACTTTTCGAAAAGAGACTCTTCTTACGAAAAAGCTTTACGGAAGAAAGAATCGATATGTCCGACGAAGGCTCGAAACAGGTCGCTACGTAGCGACCGAGCTCGAGCCAAAGCTCGGTCGCTACGTAGCGACCGAGCGATCGTCCCGCTCAGTCGCTACGTAGCGACCGAGTGATCGTCCCGCTCGGTCGCTACGTAGCGACTGAGCTCGAGCCAAAGCTCGGTCGCTACGTAGTGACCGAGCGATCGTCCCGAGCACTTGTCTCGCTCGGTCGCTACGTAGCGACCGGGCTCGAGCCAAAGTTTGGTCGCTGTGTAGCGATTGAACCTTTCTGAACATCGATACGACACCAGTCCTTGCATTATCGTCAAACCTTCGAATGCTATCTCCCGAAGACCGTAGCAAGCTCAGTCCATGTATCCCGCTATTCTAATCCATCGATAAAACTTCGCGGATTAGAAACCGCGGAAAACTCGTAGTAAACGTGTCGAGTCGGAAGACGGCCCAAAGGGACCTAAAACACGACTCGAGGCCCATCCTACGATTTTTCCTAACCGAAAGCCCGTGAACCACAGCATGGTTCACGCTTGGCCCACGAAGAAGGATAAATGTCAAGTTTCCGCGGATAAATACGGAAGTTTTGAAGATAATTGTGAAGATTGGGAAAAATGGAATATCTCCATTTTTATGCTATGACGGCTTAAGGGCAGAAGAGTAAAAGCGTAAACCGACCTTGGAGCTAGTATATAAGGAGTCCTAGGCGAGGAGCAAGGGGGAGAACTTTTTCAGAGCAAACTTAGCACTTAGAGCAATTTAGGCAATTTTCCGTTTTTGTTATTTCGAGCTGCGACTCAATTAGGTTTAGCCGTCTTAGGGTTGCTAGAACTAGGAATCTCGCCGACAGCTCTCGAGCCCAGGCTTATACCTTGTTGTAACACTCATACGCAGATTCGGAATAAAGATCTACTTTGCTCTCTCTCTCTTTTCGATTTCTTACTTTTATCGTTGTTATTCTCGTGTTCTGATTGCTTGACGTGTGGTAATTAACAGATATCCGGGTCCTCTGGGAAATTAGGGTTTTCCTAGTTTCCTTATTTAAACGGAAATCGACAGTGTGAATTTCGGTTCCCACAACCAGGATGAATCGCGATGTAAGAAGCTTGATTTTGATACATAAAGTAATGGAGAATCACTAGGAAGTTGAATAAATCTCATAGGAGTTAGGATGAAGAAGCTATCCCACTTTCAAATCATGTGATCCTAGTTTTCATGTTTGGGAATATAACAGCTTCCTTGTCATTCTAATCGAACCAGGATGAATCGCGATGTAAGAAGCTTGATTTTGATACATAAAGTAATGGAGAATCACTAGGAAGTTGAATAAATCTCATAGGAGTTAGGATGAAGAAGCTATCCCACTTTCAAAATCAGGTGATCCCAGTTTTCCTGTTTGGGAATATAACAGCTTCTTTGTCATTCTAATCAAACCAGGATGAATCGTGATGTAAGAAGCTTGATTATGTTATATAAAGTAATGGAGAATCACTAGGAAGTTGAATAAATCTCATAGGAGTTAGGATGAAGAAGCTATCCCACTTTCAAATCAGGTGATCCCAGATTTCCTGTTTGGGAATATAACAGCTTCCTTGTCATTCTAATCGAACCAGGATGAATCGCGATGTAAGAAGCTTGATTTTGATACATAAAGTAATGGAGAATCACTAGGAAGTTGAATAAATCTCATAGGAGTTAGGATGAAGAAGCTATCCCACTTTCAAATCAGGTGATCCAGTTTTCCTGTTTGGGAATATGACAGCTTCTTTGTCATTCTAATCAAACCAGGATGAATCGTGATGTAAGAAGCTTGATTTGTTATATAAAGTAATGGAGAATCACTAGGAAGTTGAATAAATCTCATAGGAGTTAGGATGAAGAAGCTATCCCACTTTCAAATCAGGTGATCCCAGTTTTCCTGTTTGGGAATATAACAGCTTCCTTGTCATTCTAATCGAACCAGGATGAATCGCGATGTAAGAAGCTTGATTTTGATACATAAAGTAATGGAGAATCACTAGGAAGTTGAATAAATCTCATAGGAGTTAGGATGAAGAAGCTATCCCACTTTCAAATCAGGTGATCCCAGTTTTCCTGTTTGGGAATATGACATCTTCTTTGTCATTCTAATCAAACCAGGATGAATCGCGATGTAAGAAGCTTGATTTTGATATATAAAGTAATGGAGAATCACTAGGAAGTTGAATAAATCTCATAGGATTTAGGATGAAGAAGCTATCCCACTTTCAAATCAGGTGATCCCAGTTTTCCTGTTTGGGAATATGATAGCTTCTTTGTCATTCTAATCAAACACGGATGAATCTTGATGTAAGAAGCTTGATTTTGATACATAAAGTAGTGGAGAACCATTAGGAAGTTAAATAAATCTCATAGGAGTTAGGATGAAGAAGCTATCCCACTTTCAAATCAGGTGATCCCAGTTTTCTGTTTGGGAATATGACAGCTTCTTTGTCATTCTAATCAAACCAGGATGAATCGTGATGTAAGAAGATTTAAATGGATACATAAAGTAGTCGAGAACCATTAGGAAGTTGAATAAATATCATAGGAGTTAGGATGAAGAAGCTATCCCACTTTCAAATCAGGTGATCCCAGTTTTCCTGTTTGGGAATATGACAGCTTCCTTGTCATTCTAATCAAACCAGGATGAATCGCGATGTAAGAAGCTTGATTTTGATACATAAAGTAATGGAGAATCACTAGGAAGTTGAAAAAATCTCATAGGAGTTAGGATGAAGAAGCTATCCCACTTTCAAATCATGTGATCCCAGTTTTCCTGTTTGGGAATATAACAGCTTCCTTGTCATTCTAATCAAACCAGGATGAATCGCGATGTAAGAAGCTTGATTTTGATATATAAAGTAATGGAGAATCACTAGGAAGTTGAATAAATCTCATAGGAGTTAGGATGAAGAAGCTATCCCACTTTCAAATCAGGTGATCCCAGTTTTCTTGTTTGGGAATATGACAGCTTCTTTGTCATTCTAATCAAACCAGGATGAATCGCGATGTAAGAAGCTTGATTTTGATATATAAAGTAATGGAGAATCACTAGGAAGTTGAATAAATCTCATAGGAGTTAGGATGAAGAAGCTATCCCACTTTCAAATCATGTGATCCCAGTTTTTCTGTTTGGGAATATGACAGCTTCTTTGTCATTCTAATCAAACCAGGATGAATCGCGATGTAAGAAGTTTGATTTGGATACATAAAGTAATGGAGAATCACTAGGAAGTTGAATAAATCTCATAGGAGTTAGGATGAAGAAGCTATCCCACTTTCAAATCAGGTGATCCCAGTTTTCCTGTTTGGGAATATGACAGCTTCTTTGTCATTCTAATCAAACACGGATGAATCGCGATGTAAGAAGCTTGATTTTGATACATAAAGTAGTGGAGAACCATTAGGAAGTTGAATAAATCTCATAGGAGTTAGGATGAAGAAGCTATCCCACTTTCAAATCAGGTGATCCCAGTTTTTCTGTTTGGGAATATGACAGCTTCTTTGTCATTCTAATCAAACCAGGATGAATCGCGATGTAAGAAGCTTTATATGGATACATAAAGTAGTGGAGAACCATTAGGAAGTTGAATAAATCTCATAGGAGTTAGGATGAAGAAGCTATCCCACTTTCAAATCAGGTGATCCCAGTTTTCCTGTTTGGGAATATGACAGCTTCCTTGTCATTCTAATCAAACCAGGATGAATCGCGATGTAAGAAGCTTGATTTTGATACATAAAGTAATGGAGAATCACTAGGAAGTTGAATAAATCTCATAGGAGTTAGGATGAAGAAGCTATCCCACTTTCAAATCAGGTGATCCCAGTTTTTCTGTTTGGGAATATGACAGCTTCCTTGTCATTCTAATCAAACCAGGATGAATCGCGATGTAAGAAGCTTGATTTTGATACATAAAGTAATGGAGAATCACTAGGAAGTTGAATAAATCTCATAGGAGTTAGGATGAAGAAGCTATCCCACTTTCAAATCAGGTGATCCCAGTTTTCCTGTTTGGGAATATGACAGCTTCTTTGTCATTCTAATCAAACCAGGATGAATCGCGATGTAAGAAGCTTGATTTTGATACATAAAGTAATGGAGAATCATTAGGAAGTTGAATAAATCTCATAGGAGTTAGGATGAAGAAGCTATCCCACTTTCAAATCAGGTGATCCCAGTTTTCCTGTTTGGGAATATGACAGCTTCTTTGTCATTCTAATCAAACCAGGATGAATCGCGATGTAAGAAGCTTGATTTTGATACATAAAGTAATGGAGAATCACTAGGAAGTTGAATAAATCTCATAGGAGTTAGGATGAAAAGCTATCCCACTTTCAAATCAGGTGATCCCAGTTTTCCTGTTTGGGAATATGACAGCTTCCTTGTCATTCTAATCAAACCAGGATGAATCGCGATGTAAGAAGCTTGATTTTGATACATAAAGTAATGGAGAATCACTAGGAAGTTGAATAAATCTCATAGGAGTTAGGATGAAGAAGCTATCCCACTTTCAAATCAGGTGATCCCAGTTTTCCTGTTTGGGAATATGACAGCTTCTTTGTCATTCTAATCAAACCAGGATGAATCGCGATGTAAGAAGCTTGATTTTGATATATAAAGTAATGGAGAATCACTAGGAAGTTGAATAAATCTCATAGGAGTTAGGATGAAGAAGCTATCCCACTTTCAAATCAGGTGATCCCAGTTTTCCTGTTTGGGAATATGACAGCTTCTTTGTCATTCTAATCAAACCAGGATGAATCGCGATGTAAGAAGCTTGATTTTGATACATAAAGTAATGGAGAATCACTAGGAAGTTGAATAAATCTCATAGGAGTTAGGATGAAGAAGCTATCCCACTTTCAAATCAGGTGATCCCAGTTTTTCTGTTTGGGAATATGACAGCTTCTTTGTCATTCTAATCAAACCAGGATGAATCGCGATGTAAGAAGCTTGATTTGGATACATAAAGTAATGGAGAATCACTAGGAAGTTGAATAAATCTCATAGGAGTTAGGATGAAGAAGCTATCCCACTTTCAAATCAGGTGATCCCAGTTTTCCTGTTTGGGAATATGACAGCTTCTTTGTCATTCTAATCAAACACGGATGAATCGCGATGTAAGAAGCTTGATTTTGATACATAAAGTAGTGGAGAATCACTAGGAAGTTGAATAAATCTCATAGGAGTTAGGATGAAGAAGCTATCCCACTTTCAAATCAGGTGATCCCAGTTTTCTGTTTGGGATATGACAGCTTCTTTGTCATTCTAATCAAACCAGGATGAATCATGATGTAAGAAGCTTGATTTGGATACATAAAGTAGTGGAGAATCACTAGGAAGTTGAATAAATCTCATAGGAGTTAGGATGAAGAAGCTATCCCACTTTCAAATCAGGTGATCCCAGTTTTCCTGTTTGGGAATATGACAGCTTCCTTGTCATTCTAATCAAACCAGGATGAATCGCGATGTAAGAAGCTTGATTTTGATACATAAAGTAATGGAGAATCACTAGGAAGTTGAATAAATCTCATAGGAGTTAGGATGAAGAAGCTATCCCACTTTCAAATCAGGTGATCCCAGTTTTTCTGTTTGGGAATATGACAGCTTCCTTGTCATTCTAATCAAACCAGGATGAATCGCGATGTAAGAAGCTTGATTTTGATACATAAAGTAATGGAGAATCACTAGGAAGTTGAATAAATCTCATAGGAGTTAGGATGAAGAAGCTATCCCACTTTCAAATCAGGTGATCCCAGTTTTCCTGTTTGGGAATATGACAGCTTCTTTGTCATTCTAATCAAACCAGGATGAATCGCGATGTAAGAAGCTTGATTTTGATATATAAAGTAATGGAGAATCACTAGGAAGTTGAATAAATCTCATAGGAGTTAGGATGAAGAAGCTA
This sequence comes from Brassica napus, assembly GCF_020379485.1. Lineage (NCBI taxonomy): Eukaryota > Viridiplantae > Streptophyta > Magnoliopsida > Brassicales > Brassicaceae > Brassica > Brassica napus. The sequence continues at coordinate 48,610 of NW_026016143.1, read as the reverse complement.
TCCCACTTTCAAATCAGGTGATCCCAGTTTTCCTGTTTGGGAATATGACAGCTTCTTTGTCATTCTAATCAAACCAGGATGAATCGCGATGTAAGAAGCTTGATTTTGATACATAAAGTAATGGAGAATCACTAGGAAGTTGAATAAATCTCATAGGAGTTAGGATGAAGAAGCTATCCCACTTTCAAATCAGGTGATCCCAGTTTTCCTGTTTGGGAATATGACAGCTTCCTTGTCATTCTAATCAAACCAGGATGAATCGCGATGTAAGAAGCTTGATTTTGATACATAAAGTAATGGAGAATCACTAGGAAGTTGAATAAATCTCATAGGAGTTAGGATGAAGAAGCTATCCCACTTTCAAATCAGGTGATCCCAGTTTTCCTGTTTGGGAATATGACAGCTTCTTTGTCATTCTAATCAAACCAGGATGAATCGCGATGTAAGAAGCTTGATTTTGATATAAAGTAATGGAGAATCACTAGGAAGTTGAATAAATCTCATAGGAGTTAGGATGAAGAAGCTATCCCACTTTCAAATCAGGTGATCCCAGTTTTCCTGTTTGGGAATATGACAGCTTCTTTGTCATTCTAATCAAACCAGGATGAATCGCGATGTAAGAAGCTTGATTTTGATACATAAAGTAATGGAGAATCACTAGGAAGTTGAATAAATCTCATAGGAGTTAGGATGAAGAAGCTATCCCACTTTCAAATCAGGTGATCCCAGTTTTTCTGTTTGGGAATATGACAGCTTCTTTGTCATTCTAATCAAACCAGGATGAATCGCGATGTAAGAAGCTTGATTTGGATACATAAAGTAATGGAGAATCACTAGGAAGTTGAATAAATCTCATAGGAGTTAGGATGAAGAAGCTATCCCACTTTCAAATCAGGTGATCCCAGTTTTCCTGTTTGGGAATATGACAGCTTCTTTGTCATTCTAATCAAACCAGGATGAATCGCGATGTAAGAAGCTTGATTTTGATACATAAAGTAGTGGAGAATCACTAGGAAGTTGAATAAATCTCATAGGAGTTAGGATGAAGAAGCTATCCCACTTTCAAATCAGGTGATCCCAGTTTTTCTGTTTGGGAATATGACAGCTTCTTTGTCATTCTAATCAAACCAGGATGAATCGCGATGTAAGAAGCTTTTTGATACATAAAGTAGTGGAGAATCATTAGGAAGTTGAATAAATCTCATAGGAGTTAGGATGAAGAAGCTATCCCACTTTCAAATCAGGTGATCCCAGTTTTCCTGTTTGGGAATATGACAGCTTCCTTGTCATTCTAATCAAAACAAGATGAATCGCGATGTAAGAAGCTTGATTTTGATACATAAAGTAATGGAGAATCACTAGGAAGTTGAATAAATCTCATAGGAGTTAGGATGAAGAAGCTATCCCACTTTCAAATCAGGTGATCCCAGTTTTCCTGTTTGGGAATATGACAGCTTCTTTGTCATTCTAATCAAACCAGGATGAATCGCGATGTAAGAAGCTTGATTTTGATACATAAAGTAATGGAGAATCACTAGGAAGTTGAATAAATCTCATAGGAGTTAGGATGAAGAAGCTATCCCACTTTCAAATCAGGTGATCCCAGTTTTCCTGTTTGGGAATATGACAGCTTCTTTGTCATTCTAATCAAACCAGGATGAATCGCGATGTAAGAAGCTTGATTTTGATATATAAAGTAATGGAGAATCACTAGGAAGTTGAATAAATCTCATAGGAGTTAGGATGAAGAAGCTATCCCACTTTCAAATCAGGTGATCCCAGTTTTCCTGTTTGGGAATATGACAGCTTCTTTGTCATTCTAATCAAACCAGGATGAATCGCGATGTAAGAAGCTTGATTTTGATATATAAAGTAATGGAGAATCACTAGGAAGTTGAATAAATCTCATAGGAGTTAGGATGAAGAAGCTATCCCACTTTCAAATCAGGTGATCCCAGTTTTCCTGTTTGGGAATATGACAGCTTCTTTGTCATTCTAATCAAACCAGGATGAATCGCGATGTAAGAAGCTTGATTTTGATACATAAAGTAATGGAGAATCACTAGGAAGTTGAATAAATCTCATAGGAGTTAGGATGAAGAAGCTATCCCACTTTCAAATCAGGTGATCCCAGTTTTCCTGTTTGGGAATATGACAGCTTCCTTGTCATTCTAATCAAACCAGGATGAATCGCGATGTAAGAAGCTTGATTTTGATACATAAAGTAATGGAGAATCACTAGGAAGTTGAATAAATCTCATAGGAGTTAGGATGAAGAAGCTATCCCACTTTCAAATCAGGTGATCCCAGTTTTCCTGTTTGGGAATATGACAGCTTCTTTGTCATTCTAATCAAACCAGGATGAATCGCGATGTAAGAAGCTTGATTTTGATATATAAAGTAATGGAGAATCACTAGGAAGTTGAATAAATCTCATAGGAGTTAGGATGAAGAAGCTATCCCACTTTCAAATCAGGTGATCCCAGTTTTCCTGTTTGGGAATATGACAGCTTCTTTGTCATTCTAATCAAACCAGGATGAATCGCGATGTAAGAAGCTTGATTTTGATACATAAAGTAATGGAGAATCACTAGGAAGTTGAATAAATCTCATAGGAGTTAGGATGAAGAAGCTATCCCACTTTCAAATCAGGTGATCCCAGTTTTTCTGTTTGGGAATATGACAGCTTCTTTGTCATTCTAATCAAACCAGGATGAATCGCGATGTAAGAAGCTTGATTTGGATACATAAAGTAATGGAGAATCACTAGGAAGTTGAATAAATCTCATAGGAGTTAGGATGAAGAAGCTATCCCACTTTCAAATCAGGTGATCCCAGTTTTCCTGTTTGGGAATATGACAGCTTCTTTGTCATTCTAATCAAACAAGGATGAATCGCGATGTAAGAAGCTTGATTTTGATACATAAAGTAGTGGAGAACCATTAGGAAGTTGAATAAATCTCATAGGAGTTAGGATGAAGAAGCTATCCCACTTTCAAATCAGGTGATCCCAGTTTTTCTGTTTGGGAATATGACAGCTTCTTTGTCATTCTAATCAAACCAGGATGAATCGCGATGTAAGAAGCTTGATTTGGATACATAAAGTAGTGGAGAACCATTAGGAAGTTGAATAAATCTCATAGGAGTTAGGATGAAGAAGCTATCCCACTTTCAAATCAGGTGATCCCAGTTTTCCTGTTTGGGAATATGACAGCTTCCTTGTCATTCTAATCAAAACAAGATGAATCGCGATGTAAGAAGCTTGATTTTGATACATATAGTAATGGAGAATCACTAGGAAGTTGAATAAATCTCATAGGAGTTAGGATGAAGAAGCTGTCCCACTTTCAAATCAGGTGATCCCAATTTTCCTGTTTGGGAATATGACAGCTTCTTTGTCATTCTAATCAAACCAGGATGAATCGCGATGTAAGAAGCTTGATTTTGATACATAAAGTAATGGAGAATCACTAGGAAGTTGAATAAATCTCATAGGAGTTAGGATGAAGAAGCTATCCCACTTTCAAATCAGGTGATCCCAGTTTTCCTGTTTGGGAATATGACAGCTTCTTTGTCATTCTAATCAAACCAGGATGAATCGTGATGTAAGAAGCTTGATTTTGATATATAAAGTAATGGAGAATCACTAGGAAGTTGAATAAATCTCATAGGAGTTAGGATGAAGAAGCTATCCCACTTTCAAATCAGGTGATCCCACTTTTCCTGTTTGGGAATATGACAGCTTCTTTGTCATTCTAATCAAACCAGGATGAATCGCGATGTAAGAAGCTTGATTTTGTTATATAAAGTAATGGAGAATCACTAGGAAGTTGAATAAATCTCATAGGAGTTAGGATGAAGAAGCTATCCCACTTTCAAATCAGGTGATCCCAGATTTCCTGTTTGGGAATATAACAGCTTCCTTGTCATTCTAATCGAACCAGGATGAATCGCGATGTAAGAAGCTTGATTTTGATACATAAAGTAATGGAGAATCACTTGGAAGTTGAATAAATCTCATAGGAGTTAGGATGAAAAAGCTATCCCACTTTCAAATCAGCTGATGCCAGTTTTCCTGTTTGGGAATATGACAGCTTCCTTGTCATTCTAATCAAACCAGGATGAATCACGATCTAAGAAGCTTGATTTTGATACATAAAGTAATGGAGAATAACTAGGAAGTTGAATAAATCGCATAGGAGTTAGGATGAAGAAGCTGTCCCACTTTCAAATCAGGTGATCCCAATTTTCCTGTTTAGGAATATGACAGCTTCTTTGTCATTCTAATCAAACCAGGATGAATCGCGATTTAATAAGCTTGATTTTGATATATAAAGTAATGGAGAATCACTAGGAAGTTGAATAAATCTCATAGGAGTTATGATGAAGAAGCTATCCCACTTTCAAATCAGGTGATCCCAGTTTTATGAACTTTAGAGAATCTGAGTTTGATATAAGGAAAGAAAGGGATTAGAGAAGTTTAGAGATGATTTAGACCGAGTTTAGCTAAGAGTTTAGTGTAGAATCATGATTGAGAGTCTTTGAATCTAAGAAAGTGTTTTTGTGTCAAGAACTGTCTAATCTTTTATTAATGAGGAGATTACATATTGATACTTAGAGAACATAGGGTTTCCAAAATGGGTTAAGGTCGCCTAAGCATGTGAGGTCAAATGGGAAGAGCTAGCCGGTTTTGAATCCATCCAATAGGGGCCATCACACGTTTGATCCCTTTGGCATCTTGGATCAGATGCCAAACACCTTTACAGCCTGTCTTAGCTGTAAAGCCGCGCCTCCTCTTATCCATAAACGGTCATCTCCTTTCCTTTGGCCGAGACCTTCCCTTTGCATAAGTGTCTTCAGCCTTTCCCTCTTCCTTGTTGTTCAAACTTCTTTTTACCGTGGTAACTTCAGATGGTACGGACATGGTAACTCCGTACACTTCACCCTAAGTTTGCACAACTTCAGAATGTGGAGAAAGGTCGAGACTCAAGTGATCTTGGTCGAACTGATCCGTACGGTTTGTACCGTCCGTACCATTCTCCCAATGCATTTCTCACTTCAGTCTTTGCTTCATCTCCTTAACCCTTTCATTACCCAAGTCTCTCTAAGCCTTCATATCAACTCCTCATCTCAACACTCCCCCTCAAGCTTAGCTTTGTGAAAGTCTAAGCTTGGATAGCCATGAGATCTTCCTCATTAAAAACCTTACCAAAGAAAACCCATTGGGACAAAACTTTGATAAGGGAAAAAGAGTAAAGACCTCATAGCTAAGGGGCTTAGCTCCTTCTCGTGAGATCAATGAGTCCTAGCCGGCTATGGATGGACTCACTTGTCTTCTGCCTTGCTGCCTTTGTGAACACATCTGCTAGCTGATCTTCACTTCTTGTGTAACATGGTAAGATGACTCCAAGAAGTATCATCTGCCTCACCTTGTGACAATCTACCTCAATGTGCTTGGTTCTCTCATGGAAGACTGAGTTGGTGGCAATGTGTATAGCAGCCTGGTTGTCGCAATGCATTGTCATTGGAGTGGATTGAGTAATCTCCAAGTGCTTCAGTATCCCTTTGATCCACACAAGCTCATTAGTCAGCTTCAGCATAGCTCGGTATTCAGCTTCAGCACTTGAGCATGAGACCACCTTCTGCTTCTTACTCTTCCAAGTTACCAAGTTCCCTCCAATGAATGTGCAGTAGCCAGTTGTGGACCTTCTATCTGCTCTATCTCCTGCCCAATCCGCATCACAGTAGCCCACAACTTCAGTACTTCCATTACACCCCATCCACACTCCTTGATCCGCTGAGCCATTGAGATACATCAAGATCCGGTTCACCATTCCCCAATGATGTTCTTTTGGAACTTGCATATGCTGGCTTACCTGGTTCACAGCAAAACAAATATCAGGACGTGTGATGGTTAGGTATATAAGCTTACCCACTAGCTTTCTATAAAGCTTTGCATCCTTGAATGGTGGACTGTCTTCAATCTCCCCCTCACGTGGAACCTTGTATCCATCTTCCAAGGGAGTCTTGGCTGTCTTTCCATCAAGCTTACCTGCATCTTTCAACAGATCAAGTGTATACTTTCTTTGGGATAGAAACAAACCTTCCTTGGATCTACATATCTCAATCCCAAGGAAGTATTTCATCTCTCCCAAGTCTTTAATCTCAAAAACAGATTTAAGAAAGTCTTTGGTGGCTTGTATCTCTTTTTTATCACTACCTGTTATAATGATGTCATCTACATATACAAGTAGAACGACAATACCTGAAGGTGTGTTGAGTGTGAAGAGAGTATGATCAAGCTCTGACTTCCTAAAGCCTCTTCCATTCAGAGTTGTGCTCAACTTGTTGTACCATGCCCTTGGTGATTGTTTCAGACCATAGATAGCTTTCTTTAGTCTGAGAACATTCCCTTTCTTCACCAAGTGCTCTAGACCAGGAGGAGGTAACATATACACTTCGTCTTCTAGTTCTCCTTGTAGGAATGCATTCTTTACATCCATTTGCCACAAGCCCCACTCAAGATTTACCGCAAGTGATAGGACAATCCTGATGGTATGTAGCTTAGCAACTGGTGCAAATGTGTCTATATAATCCTCTCCATATGTTTGAGTAAATCCTCTTGCAACCAACCGAGTCTTCTTTCTATCAATCTGTCCATTTGCTAGGTACTTGATTGTGAAGATCCATCTACTAGACACTGCTCTCTTCCCTTTAGGTAACTCACTCTCATACCAAGTGTCATTCTTGATCATTGCATTGGATTCAGCTCCTACTGATTCCCTCCATTCCTTGTCCTTCATGGCTTCCTCATATGACTTCGGTACATGGCTCTCATCTAAGCTTACCATGAAGGCACAATGTTCTTCTGGATAATGAGCAAAGGAACACACAGCTTGAGAGGGATGTTCCACAGCCTGGGCATTGTAGTACACTCTCGTGTTTACCCAGTTGGAACTATCCTTTCTCACTCTAGTGCTTCTTCTCAATGGCTGCACGGCCGGCTCTGGTTCAGGTTCAGTTGTAGTTGCATTAGTTTCCTCCTCTTGATCTTGGCTCGGTACCTCCCTATCTTCCTGTATCATACTTTGATCATGATCACCTGAGCCTTCTTGATCGTGGCTTTCAACATGTACTTCAGCCGGTTCAGGTGTTGTTTCCCCCCCATGATCTAAGTTTGATGCCTCGGTAGGTTGTGTGTTTGTTGTGCTGCGTCTTTCCTTCGGATCCTGGGTAGTATGTATCCCAAGCCCCTCTAGAATGCTTCTAAGGCTGGCCGCTCTATCTGACTCTCTTGTCAATTCTAGCAACTCATCTTGATTCTTTTCCTCATAGAACCCCTTAGCTTCAATGAACTTCACATCTCTAGAGACTAGAACCCTTCTAGTAGTAGGATCATAGCACTTGTAACCCTTTTGAGTAGTAGAGTAGCCAACAAACATAGCTCTTGTGCTGGTTGCTTCAAGCTTGTTTCTCAACTCCTTTGGCCTCAGAACAAAGCATAGACATCCAAAGATTCGCATATGCTCCAATGATGGCTTGTACTTGTTCAAGGCTTCAAAAGGGGACTGATCCTGTAGAATCTTAGTTGGGATCCGGTTGATTAGATAACAAGATGTAGCCACAGCATCACTCCAAAACCTCTTAGGGACGTTTGCTTGAAACATCATTGACCTTGCCACCTCCATGAGATGCCTATTCTTTCTCTCAGCCACTCCATTTTGCTGAGGAGTATAGGGACAACTCGTTTGGTGTAGTATCCCATGTTGAGCTAGATGTTGCTTGAAGGCTTGACCAGTGTATTCCCCACCATTATCTGATCTCAAAATTTTAATCTTGGCATTGTAATGGTTAGTCACATAGTTTTGAAAATTTTTAAAAGCTTCAAGCACCCTATCTTTGGTTTGAATAAGTGTTATCCAGGTGTATTTCGATTTTTCATCTATGAATGTGACAAAGTATTTAAAACTATCCCTAGACAAGCAAGGAGCAGTCCAAACATCAGAGTGAATTAAATCAAAGCACTTGTCATAAACAGTAGATGAAATGGGAAAAACAGTTTTACAATGCTTGCCTAAGATGCAAGCTTCACAATCCTTATTTTCAAATACCACACCTGGTAACATTAAGTTTAAAGCCCTAACATGGGGATGACCTAGTCTAGCATGCCACAATGCATTTTTATTCATCATAGAAGCAGAAGTAAATGAGCACAAGTAATCAGAAACAGGAGCTAGTTCTTCAAGTAAATATAAATCTCCCTTGGTAACTCCTTTTCCAATCAATTGGCTGCTCTCAATATCCTGAAACTTCACATCATTAGGACTGAATATAACATTGCAATTAAGATCTGTAGTGCATTTCTTTACAGATAATAGATTTGATGTGAAGTCAGGCATGTAAAATGCTTTAGATTCTTTATCAAACAATTTTAGCTTGCCAATTCCTCTAATTGGGATTTTATCTCCATTTGCAATCATGACATGTCCATTTGTAGGTTCAATGTCTCTAATCAAACTAGTATCACTAATCATGTGATGAGATGCTCCTGAATCAACTACCAATGGTTTAAACAGATTGTGTGCAATATGAGACTGTCCTAGTATGCTAGTAGGTTTATAAGCAATGCTTGAGTGATCAGGTTCTCTAGCAATACTATACGGTTCATATGATGCACCAAAAGAGTAACCAAGAGTACCAAGTGTGTTACCATTCTCCTTTAGCATTTTGATGAGGGAGTCAAGGTCCGATCTCCTCAGGTACTCGTTCTCACGGTTGTTCTGAAGGCTTGGTTGAGCTGTGTAAGTCACCAGGGCCTTGCTATCTCCAGGCTCACGTTTCCCGCCCTCTCCAACTTGGCCTGAGCTCCCAGCAACACTTGAACTTCCCGGCTCACTTCCAGCATACGAGACATTGGCTCTCCCATCTTTCTCTCTTGAGAACTTGGCCGGCTTCAGATGAGGATGCAAGATCCAGCACTGGTTCTTCTTGTGACCTTGTCTCTTGCAATGATCACAATTTCCCGTGAACTTCTTTGCATCATACTGGTTAGAGCTTGCACGGTTTGCTTGCGGAACCTCAGCTTGGTTTGCAAGAGTGATCTCCCCTTTCCCTCCAAAGAGACCAATAGACCCTTCCTCCTAATGAACTTGCGCACACACGTCCTCAAGATCAGGTAACTTTCCGGACCTCAGAATGTGTTTGATGAGGCTGTTGTAGCTTGGATTCAATGTGAGCAACAACCCAAACACCTTATCCTGCTCGCGTCTCTCAGCCAGCTCATCTAGGTTGGTTGTGCCTGGCCTCAGCATCTCCAGTTCAGACCACAAAGCTCTGAACCTCCCAAGATGCTTAGTGAACTCCATGTCCTCCTGTGTCAAGCTGTTGATAGCACGTTTCACTTCAAACACACGGCTCAAGTTTGAGATGTTACCATAAACCTTCTTTAGTGATAAAATGAATGAGTTATAAGAGTGGCTTGTGTGATTTATCAAGAACAAAGAGAAGAGATAGCTAGGGTTTTACTAAGAATCCGAGAGAGAGAGAGAGAGAGAGAGAGATTTCGAAAACATAAGAGAGAAGTGAGGAAGTGTTTTATTTTCCTTGATCCATTTGGTTCTGATTACATACTTTAAATAGATGCAACAATGAATAAACTAATGGCAAGTTGACATAGAAGAAAAGAATAAACAAAGAGGCCTGATCAAGGGCAGGTTGCGCACAGCCAAGGTGGAAAGCGACAGCACCAAACGGCTCTCTCTCCTTTGAACCTCTTGTCTTCTTCTTCAACGGATCCCTTCTCTTGGCCGACATCTTTTAAATATCTTAAGGCAAGTATAACATCCTTCTTGATCACAGATAAGTCTCCTCTTGCCTTGCACGCCAAGTTAGATCACACTTGTACGGACAAGCTTACTTTGATCACTCCGGATGTATGTCTTGACTTGATTTCTTCTTCCTCTATGTCATTCATGCTTTCATGTCAACACTCCCCCTCAAGCTTGACCGTGTGGGACAAGTCAAGCTTGGACACCATGAAGCTATTCCCTCATTAAAACCTTAGCTAGGAAAAACCTCATGGGATAAAACCCTAACCAAGGAAAAAGAGTAGAACACTTCATGGGAGGAGAGATCAGTGACATGGAAGATCCGTGAGTCCAAGTTTAGGGTGGATGAACTCACAAACCTTGCTGCTGGCTGCCTTGGTGAATATGTCAGCTAGTTGATCTTCACTTCTTGTGTAGCATGGAAGAATCACTTGCTGCTCCACTGCTTGTCTCACCTTGTGACAGTCCACTTCTATATGCTTAGTCCTCTCATGGAACACAGAGTTTGATGCAATGTGTATTGCTGCCTGATTGTCACAATGCATAGTCATTGGCGTGGAGATCTCTATGCCCAAGTCCTTTAGCAGTCCCTTGATCCATATGAGTTCACTAGTAAGCTTCCTCATAGATCGGTACTCTGCCTCGGCACTTGAGCAAGAGACCACCTTCTGCTTCTTGCTCTTCCATGTGACTAGGTTTCCTCCAATAAAGGTGCAATAGCCTGTGGTTGATCTCCTATCAACTCTATCTCCAGCCCAATCAGCATCACAATACCCAACAACTTCAGTACTCTTATTGCAAGCCATCCACACTCCCTGACCTGGCGCCTCTCTTAAGTATCTCAAGATCCTTTCCACCATGTTCCAATGATGTACCTTAGGAGCTTGCATGTGTTGGCTCACCTGGTTCACAGCAAAACACACATCCGGCCTTGTGATAGTAAGATAGATAAGCTTCCCAACCATTCTTCTATACCTCTTGACATCCTCAAAGGGAGTTGCATCAAACTCCCCCTCACGCATAACCTTGTAGCCTTCTTCTAGTGGTGTCTTGGCCACTCTTCCTCCAAGGTCTCCTGCCTCCTTTAGGATGTCCAAAGTATACTTCCTTTGGGACATGAACAATCCCTCCCTTGATCTACACATCTCAATGCCAAGGAAATATTTCAGTTCTCCTAGGTCTTTGATGTCAAATGCGGTCTTGAGGAATGTCTTAGTTGAGCTGATCTCTTCCTTGTCACTACCAGTGATGATGATGTCATCCACATAGACCAGAATCACAACGATCCCTTGCTGGCTGGTGAGAGTAAACAGTGTGTGATCCGCTTGAGACTTCACAAAGCCTCTCCCATTTAGTGTGGTGCTTAGCTTGTGGTACCAAGCTCTTGGTGATTGTTTCAGGCCATAGATAGCCTTCCTGAGTCTGAGAACATTCCCTGGTTTCACCATCTCTTCCATTCCGGGAGGTGGCCTCATATATACTTCATCCTCTAGTTCACCTTGCAAGAATGCATTCTTCACATCCATTTGCCAAAGATCCCATTCTAGGTTCACTGCCAATGAGAGGAGGATCCGGATAGTATGGAGCTTGGCTACTGGTGCAAAAGTGTCTAGGTAGTCTTCTCCATATACTTGTGTGTAACCTCTTGCCACTAGTCTGGTCTTTTTCCTTTCTGGCTTCCCATTTGCAAGGTACTTGATGGTATGTATGAGCCTGCTAGTCACGGCTTTCTTTCCTTTTGGAAGCTCTGTCTCATACCAGGTGTTATTCCTTTCCATGGCCCCCATTTCATCATCCACTGAGCTCCTCCATTCATCATCCTCCATAGCTTCTGCATACGTTTTTGGTATCCATTCCTGGTCCAATGAACTCACAAAGGCTTGATGTTCTTCTGGATATTGAGCAAGGGTGCATACTCCACTTACTGGATGTGCCACGGCTTGAGCATTGTAGTAGATTCTTGTCTTAACCCAATCTGAAGTCGGTCTCCTGATCCTTGTACTTCTTCTTAGGGCTGGTGTCTGCTCAGGTTCACTACCTTGAACTTCAGTTTCTGGTTGTTCCATCTCATCTTGATCATGAGACAATACTGAGTTTTCTTCAGGTTGAGCTTGCGCAGATTGTTCAGGTTGATCTTGCGCAGATTTTTCTCCATTGCCCCCCTCATGATCATGATGAGAGACTTCATTATCTCGTACCTCAGCTCCATCATGCTGAGGGGTAGTATCCCGGCTCTTTTCTGGTTCCCTTGGTAAGCTGATGCCAAGTCTTTCCATAAGAACTTTCAGGTTGTTAGCTCTGTCCGAGGCAGAATGAGATAGATCTTTGAGTTCTCCCCAACTCTTCTCATCATAGTAGGCCTTGGATTCCATGAACTTAACATCTCTGGATACTAGGACTCTCCTTGTTTCTGGTACGTAGCATTTGTACCCTTTCTGATGTGTGGAGTACCCAATAAACATAGCCTTTGTGCTCTTTGCTTCTAGCTTGTTCCTTAATTCTCCTGGAATCAAAACAAAACACACACACCCAAACACACGCAAATGGTCAATGGATGATCTAGATTTGTTTAGTACCTCATAGGGAGTGGCATCAAGGAGGACTCTTGTAGGTGTGCGGTTGATTAGATAGGTGGCCGTGACCACTGCATCTCCCCAAAAACGTTTAGGTACATTGGCATGGAACATCATACTCCTCGCCACTTCCATCAAGTGTCTATTCTTTCTCTCAGCAACTCCATTTTGTTGAGGTGTATAAGGGCAGCTAGTTTGTTGAATGATTCCATGTGAGGCTAGGTGTTGTTTGAAGGCTGTGCTAGTATACTCACCACCATTATCTGATCTAAGAATTTTGATCTTAACATTGAAATGGTTAGTTATATAGCTCTGAAAGTTTTTAAAAGCTTCTAGCACTCTATCCTTAGATTGCAACAAGGTGATCCATGTGTATTTAGATTTTTCATCAATGAATGTCACAAAATATTTATGTTGCTCTCTAGATGCACATGGGGCAGTCCATACGTCAGAATGTATGAGATCAAAGCAATTATCATATTGAGTCTTTGATTTAGGAAACACAGTTCTACAATGTTTTCCTAAGATACAAGCCTCACAATCACTTTTAAAAGAAATGCTAGGTAACAGGATGTTCAAGGCATGAGAATGAGGATGTCCTAGTCTAGCATGCCATATTACATCTTTAGGGAATTCAGAAACAGAATGAAAAGCAGGAAATAAATCAGTTGTGGATCTTGTGTCCTCAAGCAAGTACAAGTCTCCCTTGGTAACACCTTTGCCAAGCAACTTACTAGAATCAATATCCTGAAAGTACACACTGTTAGGCGTGAATGTAACTTGACAATTGAGATCATTAGTTACTTTCTTAACAGATAATAGATTTGAAGCAAAGGTGGGCATATAGAAAGCCTTAGTTTCTTTATCAAACAGTTTAAGGTTACCTACACCTTTTATTGGGATTTTATCTCCATTTGCTATCATCACATTTCCTAAGGCCGGTTCTATGTTTTTAATCAGTTCTAAGTCACTTATCATGTGATGAGAAGCACCAGAATCTATAACTAAGGGCTTAGCCGATTTAAAAACTCTTATAGTGTCATTAGCAGTATGTGAAGCATTAAGAGAAACACCAAGGTTTTTAGATATACCAGATTCTTTTAGAGCCTTGATGAGAGCAGTTAAGTCAGACTTCTTGATGGTCTCATCCAGGTTGGCCCTTGGCGTGGCATAGCCTGATGTGGAGGCAGTTGCACTTCCCACACCTAGGTTGCTTATGCCCATGGTGATTGGTGTTGTTGGCTCCGCACCATCAGCTGAGAAGTTGGCCCTTGCATCTTGGTATTGGGAGCGAGTCTCCCTAAACTTGCTGGGCTTAAGGTGGGGGTGGAGTATCCAGCATTTGTCCTTCAAGTGACCCTTCTTCTTGCAGTGGTCACAGGTCAGGCCTTTCCTCTCATCTTGTTTGTAAGCCGCCTTGTTTGCCACTGCTTGTTCTGCTTGATGCGCCATGCTTAAGTCTCCCTTGCCACCAAACAAGCCCACTGAGCCTTCTTCCTTCTGGATTTGAGCACATACTTCATCCAGGTCAGGTAGCTTGTCAGCTCTTAGGATGTGCTTGATCAAGCTCCCATAAGATGGGTTAAGAGTGAGCAGCAGTCCAAACACTCTGTCCTCCTCACGCCTGGTTAGAAGCGTGGCATGGTCAGTGGTGTGTGGTCTTAGCAGTTCCATCTCTGCCCAAAGAGACCTAAACTTGCCAAAGTGTGGTTGAAACTCCACATCTCCTTGGTTGAGCGCATTGATGGCTCTCTTCACTTCAAAGACTCTTGTGAGGTTGGAGACATTTCCATACACTTTGTAAAGTGTATCCCACAGCTGTTTGGTAGTCTCACAGTAAGAGTAAGACTCCATGATGGCGGGTTCAAGAGAGCTGAGGAGCACTGTGAGAACCATGAGGTCTTCCTGAGCCCACTTGTCTTCATCAGCTACCACCATTTCCTGTCCATCTTCTCCTTGGTTGGTTTGTTTTGGAGCCGCTTCTGCTGAGACATGACTCCACAAACCCTTTCCTCCAAGGGCAATTTTCACCATCCTGGCCCATAAGAGGTAGTTAATCCCCTTCAGAGTCACAGGTATGCTGATGCGGTTGTTGTTGTTGTTGTTGTTGTTGTTCTCCATCTTGAGGATTCAAAGACCGGCAAGAAAAGAAACAGAGATTTGTTTTGCGGAAGTAGATAAGGGTTTCAAGAGCTTTGTTGCTCTGATACCATGATAAAATGAATGAGTTATAAGAGTGGCTTGTGTGATTTATCAAGAACAAAGAGAAGAGATAGCTAGGGTTTTACTAAGAATCCGAGAGAGAGAGAGAGAGAGAGAGAGAGATTTCGAAAACATAAGAGAGAAGTGAGGAAGTGTTTTATTTTCCTTGATCCATTTGGTTCTGATTACATACTTTAAATAGATGCAACAATGAATAAACTAATGGCAAGTTGACATAGAAGAAAAGAATAAACAAAGAGGCCTGATCAAGGGCAGGTTGCGCACAGCCAAGGTGGAAAGCGACAGCACCAAACGGCTCTCTCTCCTTTGAACCTCTTGTCTTCTTCTTCAACGGATCCCTTCTCTTGGCCGACATCTTTTAAATATCTTAAGGCAAGTATAACATCCTTCTTGATCACAGATAAGTCTCCTCTTGCCTTGCACGCCAAGTTAGATCACACTTGTACGGACAAGCTTACTTTGATCACTCCGGATGTATGTCTTGACTTGATTTCTTCTTCCTCTATGTCATTCATGCTTTCATGTCAACATTTAGCGTGTCCCAAAGATCCTTTGCTGTCTCACAGTAGCTGTATGCCTCCAGGATAGACACTTCAAGAGACCGTTGGAGTATGGACATCACCAGCTGATCATCCTGCTCCCACTTCTCCTCATCGCACTCGACAACCTCCTTGTCGCCTTCATAAGTAATGAGCTTTGGGGCTTCACTCTGTGTGATGTGTCCCCATAAACCCTTACTCCCCACTGCAGTCTTCACCAAACGAGACCACAAAAGATAGTTACCCCCCTTGAGAGTAACCGGAACCACAGCTTTGTTGCTTTCCATTTCAGACCCACTCGGATGAACGAAATGCAACTCAAGTGTTCTTAGTACTCAAACCCAGATTATGATGAACCTGGCTCTGATACCATATGAACTTTAGAGAATCTGAGTTTGATATAAGGAAAGAAAGGGATTAGAGAAGTTTAGAGATGATTTAGACCGAGTTTAGCTAAGAGTTTAGTGTAGAATCATGATTGAGAGTCTTTGAATCTAAGAAAGTGTTTTTGTGTCAAGAACTGTCTAATCTTTTATTAATGAGGAGATTACATATTTATACTTAGAGAACATAGGGTTTCCAAAATGGGTTAAGGTCGCCTAAGCATGTGAGGTCAAATGGGAAGAGCTAGCCGGTTTTGAATCCATCCAATAGGGGCCATCACACGTTTGATCCCTTTGGCATCTTGGATCAGATGCCAAACACCTTTACAGCCTGTCTTAGCTGTAAAGTCGCGCCTCCTCTTATCCATAAACGGTCATCTCCTTTCCTTTGGCCGAGACCTTCCCTTTGCATAAGTGTCTTCAGCCTTTCCCTCTTCCTTGTTGTTCAAACTTCTTTTTACCGTGGTAACTTCAGATGGTACGGACATGGTAACTCCGTACACTTCACCCTAAGTTTGCACAACTTCAGAATGTGGAGAAAGGTCGAGACTCAAGTGATCTTGGTCGAACTGATCCGTACGGTTTGTACCGTCCGTACCATTCTCCCAATGCATTTCTCACTTCAGTCTTTGCTTCATCTCCTTATCCCTTTCATTACCCAAGTCTCTCTAAGCCTTCATATCAACTCCTCATCTCAACAAGTTTTCCTGTTTGGGAATATGACATCTTCTTTGTCATTCTAATCAAACCAGGATGAATCGCGATGTAAGAAGCTTGATTTTGATATATAAAGTAATGGAGAATCACTAGGAAGTTGAATAAATCTCATAGGAGTTGGGATGAAGAAGCAATCCCACTTTCAAATCAAGTGATCCCAGTTTTTCTGTTTGGGGATATGACAGCTTCTTTGTCATTCTAATCAAACCAGGATGAATCGCGATGTAAGAAGTTTGATTTGGATACATAAAGTAATGGAGAATCACTAGGAAGTTGAATAAATCTCATAGGAGTTAGGATGAAGAAGCTATCCCACTTTCAAATCAGGTGATCCCAGTTTTTCTGTTTGGGAATATGACAGCTTCTTTGTCATTCTAATCAAACCAGGATGAATCGTGATGTAAGAAGCTTTAAATGGATACATAAAGTAGTGGAGAACCATTAGGAAGTTGAATAAATCTCATAGGAGTTAGGATGAAGAAACTATCCCACTTTCAAATCAGGTGATCCCAGTTTTCCTGTTTGGGAATATGACAGCTTCCTTGTCATTCTAATCAAAACAAGATGAATCGCGATGTAAGAAGCTTGATTTTAATACATATAGTAATGGAGAATCACTAGGAAGTTGAATAAATTTCATAGGAGTTAGGATGAAGAAGCTGTCCCACTTTCAAATTAGGTGATCCCAATTTTCCTGTTTGGGAATATGACAGCTTCTTTGTCATTCTAATCAAACCAGGATGAATCGCGATTTAAGAAGCTTGATTTTGATATATAAAGTAATGGAGAATCACTAGGAAGTTGAATAAATCTCATAGGAGTTAGGATGAAGAAGCTATCCCACTTTCAAATCAGGTGATCCCAGTTTTCCTGTTTGGGAATGTGACATCTTCTTTGTCATTCTAATAAAATCAGGATGAATTGTGATGTAAGAAGCTTGATTTTGATATATAAAGTAATGGAGAATCACTAGGAAGTTGAATAAATCTCATAGGAGTTAGGATGAAGAAGCTATCCCACTTTCAAATCAGGTGATCCCACTTTTCCTGTTTGGGAATATGACAGCTTCTTTGTCATTCTAATCAAACCAGGATGAATCGCGATGTAAGAAGCTTGATTTTGATATATAAAGTAATGGAGAATCACTAGGAAGTTGAATAAATCTCATAGGAGTTAGGATGAAGAAGCTATCCCACTTTCAAATCAGGTGATCCCAGTTTTCCTGTTTGGGAATATAACAGCTTCCTTGTCATTCTAATCGAACCAGGATGAATCGCGATGTAAGAAGCTTGATTTTGATACATAAAGTAATGGAGAATCACTTGGAAGTTGAATAAATCTCATAGGAGTTAGGATGAAAAAGCTATCCCACTTTCAAATCAGGTGATCCCAGTTTTCCTGTTTGGGAATATGACAGCTTCCTTGTCATTCTAATCAAACCAGGATGAATCGCGATGTAAGAAGCTTGATTTTGATACATAAAGTAATGGAGAATCACTAGGAAGTTGAATAAATCTCATAGGAGTTAGGATGAAGAAGCTATCCCACTTTCAAATCAGGTGATCCCAATTTTCCTGTTTGGGAATATGACAGCTTCTTTGTCATTCTAATCAAACCAGGATGAATCGCGATGTAAGAAGCTTGATTTTGATATATAAAGTAATGGAGAATCACTAGGAAGTTGAATAAATCTCATAGGAGTTAGGATGAAGAAGCTATCCCACTTTCAAATCAGGTGATCCCAGTTTTCCTGTTTGGGAATATGACAGCTTCTTTGTCATTCTAATCAAACCAGGATGAATCGCGATGTAAGAAGCTTGATTTTGATATATAAAGTAATGGAGAATCACTAGGAAGTTGAATAAATCTCATAGGAGTTAGGATGAAGAAGCTATCCCACTTTCAAATCAGGTGATCCCAGTTTTTCTGTTTGGGAATATGACAGCTTCTTTGTCATTCTAATCAAACCAGGATGAATCGCGATGTAAGAAGCTTGATTTTGATACATAAAGTAATGGAGAATCACTAGGAAGTTGAATAAATCTCATAGGAGTTAGGATGAAGAAGCTATCCCACTTTCAAATCAGGTGATCCCAGTTTTCTGTTTGGGAATATGACAGCTTCTTTGTCATTCTAATCAAACCAGGATGAATCTTGATGTAAGAAGCTTGATTTTGATACATAAAGTAGTGGAGAATCATTAGGAAGTTGAATAAATCTCATAGGAGTTAGGATGAAGAAGCTATCCCACTTTCAAATCAGGTGATCCCAGTTTTTCTGTTTGGGAATATGACAGCTTCTTTGTCATTCTAATCAAACCAGGATGAATCGTGATGTAAGAAGCTTTAATTGGATACATAAAGTAGTGGAGAACCATTAGGAAGTTGAATAAATCTCATAGGAGTTAGGATGAAGAAGCTATCCCACTTTCAAATCAGGTGATCCCAGTTTTCCTGTTTGGGAATATGACAGCTTCCTTGTCATTCTAATCAAAACAAGATGAATCGCGATGTAAGAAGCTTGATTTTGATACATAAAGTAATGGAGAATCACTAGGAAGTTGAATAAATCTCATAGGAGTTAGGATGAAGAAGCTATCCCACTTTCAAATCAGGTGATCCCATTTTCCTGTTTGGGAATATGACAGCTTCTTTGTCATTCTAATCAAACCAGGATGAATCGCGATGTAAGAAGCTTGATTTTGATATATAAAGTAATGGAGAATCACTAGGAAGTTGAATAAATCTCATAGGAGTTAGGATGAAGAAGCTATCCCACTTTCAAATCAGGTGATCCCAGTTTTCCTGTTTGGGAATATGACAGCTTCTTTGTCATTCTAATCAAACCAGGATGAATCGCGATGTAAGAAGCTTGATTTTGATATATAAAGTAGTGGAGAATCACTAGGAAGTTGAATAAATCTCATAGGAGTTAGGATGAAGAAGCTATCCCACTTTCAAATCAGGTGATCCCAGTTTTCCTGTTTGGGAATATGACAGCTTCTTTGTCATTCTAATCAAACCAGGATGAATCGCGATGTAAGAAGCTTGATTTTGATATATAAAGTAATGGAGAATCACTAGGAAGTTGAATAAATCTCATAGGAGTTAGGATGAAGAAGCTATCCCACTTTCAAATCAGGTGATCCCAGTTTTCCTGTTTGGGAATATAACAGCTTCCTTGTCATTCTAATCAAACCAGGATGAATCGCGATGTAAGAAGCTTGATTTTGATACATAAAGTAATGGAGAATCACTAGGAAGTTGAATAAATCTCATAGGAGTTAGGATGAAGAAGCTATCCCACTTTCAAATCAGGTGATCCCAGTTTTCCTGTTTGGGAATATGACAGCTTCCTTGTCATTCTAATCAAACCAGGATGAATCGCGATGTAAGAAGCTTGATTTTGATACATAAAGTAATGGAGAATCACTAGGAAGTTGAATAAATCTCATAGGAGTTAGGATGAAGAAGCTATCCCACTTTCAAATCAGGTGATCCCCATTTTCCTGTTTGGGAATATGACAGCTTCTTTGTCATTCTAATCAAACCAGGATGAATCGCGATGTAAGAAGCTTGATTTTGATATATAAAGTAATGGAGAATCACTAGGAAGTTGAATAAATCTCATAGGAGTTAGGATGAAGAAGCTATCCCACTTTCAAATCAGGTGATCCCAGTTTTCCTGTTTGGGAATATGACAGCTTCTTTGTCATTCTAATCAAACCAGGATGAATCGCGATGTAAGAAGCTTGATTTTGATATATAAAGTAATGGAGAATCACTAGGAAGTTGAATAAATCTCATAGGAGTTAGGATGAAGAAGCTATCCCACTTTCAAATCAGGTGATCCCAGTTTTCTGTTTGGGAATATGACAGCTTCTTTGTCATTCTAATCAAACCAGGATGAATCGCGATGTAAGAAGCTTGATTTTGATACATAAAGTAATGGAGAATCACTAGGAAGTTGAATAAATCTCATAGGAGTTAGGATGAAGAAGCTATCCCACTTTCAAATCAGGTGATCCCAGTTTTCCTGTTTGGGAATATGACAGCTTCTTTGTCATTCTAATCAAACCAGGATGAATCGCGATGTAAGAAGCTTGATTTTGATACATAAAGTAGTGGAGAATCATTAGGAAGTTGAATAAATCTCATAGGAGTTAGGATGAAGAAGCTATCCCACTTTCAAATCAGGTGATCCCAGTTTTTCTGTTTGGGAATATGACAGCTTCTTTGTCATTCTAATCAAACCAGGATGAATCGCGATGTAAGAAGCTTGATTTTGATACATAAAGTAGTGGAGAACCATTAGGAAGTTGAATAAATCTCATAGGAGTTAGGATGAAGAAGCTATCCCACTTTCAAATCAGGTGATCCCAGTTTTCCTGTTTGGGAATATGACAGCTTCCTTGTCATTCTAATCAAACCAGGATGAATCGCGATGTAAGAAGCTTGATTTTGATACATAAAGTAATGGAGAATCACTAGGAAGTTGAATAAATCTCATAGGAGTTAGGATGAAGAAGCTATCCCACTTTCAAATCAGGTGATCCCAGTTTTCCTGTTTGGGAATATGACAGCTTCTTTGTCATTCTAATCAAACCAGGATGAATCGCGATGTAAGAAGCTTGATTTTGATATATAAAGTAATGGAGAATCACTAGGAAGTTGAATAAATCTCATAGGAGTTAGGATGAAGAAGCTATCCCACTTTCAAATCAGGTGATCCCAGTTTTCCTGTTTGGGAATATGACAGCTTCCTTGTCATTCTAATCAAACCAGGATGAATCGCGATGTAAGAAGCTTGATTTTGATACATAAAGTAATGGAGAATCACTAGGAAGTTGAATAAATCTCATAGGAGTTAGGATGAAGAAGCTATCCCACTTTCAAATCAGGTGATCCCAGTTTTCCTGTTTGGGAATATGACAGCTTCCTTGTCATTCTAATCAAACCAGGATGAATCGCGATGTAAGAAGCTTGATTTTGATACATAAAGTAATGGAGAATCACTAGGAAGTTGAATAAATCTCATAGGAGTTAGGATGAAGAAGCTATCCCACTTTCAAATCAGGTGATCCCAGTTTTCCTGTTTGGGAATATGACAGCTTCTTTGTCATTCTAATCAAACCAGGATGAATCGCGATGTAAGAAGCTTGATTTTGATACATAAAGTAATGGAGAATCACTAGGAAGTTGAATAAATCTCATAGGAGTTAGGATGAAGAAGCTATCCCACTTTCAAATCAGGTGATCCCAGTTTTCTGTTTGGGAATATGACAGCTTCTTTGTCATTCTAATCAAACCAGGATGAATCGCGATGTAAGAAGCTTGATTTTGATACATAAAGTAATGGAGAATCACTAGGAAGTTGAATAAATCTCATAGGAGTTAGGATGAAGAAGCTATCCCACTTTCAAATCAGGTGATCCCAGTTTTCCTGTTTGGGAATATGACAGCTTCTTTGTCATTCTAATCAAACCAGGATGAATCGCGATGTAAGAAGCTTGATTTTGATACATAAAGTAGTGGAGAATCACTAGGAAGTTGAATAAATCTCATAGGAGTTAGGATGAAGAAGCTATCCCACTTTCAAATCAGGTGATCCCAGTTTTCCTGTTTGGGAATATGACAGCTTCTTTGTCATTCTAATCAAACCAGGATGAATCGCGATGTAAGAAGCTTGATTTTGATACATAAAGTAATGGAGAATCACTAGGAAGTTGAATAAATCTCATAGGAGTTAGGATGAAGAAGCTATCCCACTTTCAAATCAGGTGATCCCAGTTTTCCTGTTTGGGAATATGACAGCTTCTTTGTCATTCTAATCAAACCAGGATGAATCGCGATGTAAGAAGCTTGATTTTGATACATAAAGTAGTGGAGAATCACTAGGAAGTTGAATAAATCTCATAGGAGTTAGGATGAAGAAGCTATCCCACTTTCAAATCAGGTGATCCCAGTTTTCCTGTTTGGGAATATGACAGCTTCTTTGTCATTCTAATCAAACCAGGATGAATCGCGATGTAAGAAGCTTGATTTTGATACATAAAGTAATGGAGAATCACTAGGAAGTTGAATAAATCTCATAGGAGTTAGGATGAAGAAGCTATCCCACTTTCAAATCAGGTGATCCCAGTTTTCCTGTTTGGGAATATGACAGCTTCCTTGTCATTCTAATCAAACCAGGATGAATCGCGATGTAAGAAGCTTGATTTTGATACATAAAGTAATGGAGAATCACTAGGAAGTTGAATAAATCTCATAGGAGTTAGGATGAAGAAGCTATCCCACTTTCAAATCAGGTGATCCCAGTTTTCCTGTTTGGGAATATGACAGCTTCCTTGTCATTCTAATCAAACCAGGATGAATCGCGATGTAAGAAGCTTGATTTTGATACATAAAGTAATGGAGAATCACTAGGAAGTTGAATAAATCTCATAGGAGTTAGGATGAAGAAGCTATCCCACTTTCAAATCAGGTGATCCCAGTTTTCCTGTTTGGGAATATGACAGCTTCTTTGTCATTCTAATCAAACCAGGATGAATCGCGATGTAAGAAGCTTGATTTTGATACATAAAGTAATGGAGAATCACTAGGAAGTTGAATAAATCTCATAGGAGTTAGGATGAAGAAGCTATCCCACTTTCAAATCAGGTGATCCCAGTTTTCCTGTTTGGGAATATGACAGCTTCTTTGTCATTCTAATCAAACCAGGATGAATCGCGATGTAAGAAGCTTGATTTTGATACATAAAGTAATGGAGAATCACTAGGAAGTTGAATAAATCTCATAGGAGTTAGGATGAAGAAGCTATCCCACTTTCAAATCAGGTGATCCCAGTTTTTCTGTTTGGGAATATGACAGCTTCTTTGTCATTCTAATCAAACCAGGATGAATCGCGATGTAAGAAGCTTGATTTTGATACATAAAGTAATGGAGAATCACTAGGAAGTTGAATAAATCTCATAGGAGTTAGGATGAAGAAGCTATCCCACTTTCAAATCAGGTGATCCCAGTTTTCCTGTTTGGGAATATGACAGCTTCTTTGTCATTCTAATCAAACCAGGATGAATCGCGATGTAAGAAGCTTGATTTTGATACATAAAGTAGTGGAGAATCACTAGGAAGTTGAATAAATCTCATAGGAGTTAGGATGAAGAAGCTATCCCACTTTCAAATCAGGTGATCCCAGTTTTTCTGTTTGGGAATATGACAGCTTCTTTGTCATTCTAATCAAACCAGGATGAATCGCGATGTAAGAAGCTTGATTTTGATACATAAAGTAGTGGAGAATCACTAGGAAGTTGAATAAATCTCATAGGAGTTAGGATGAAGAAGCTATCCCACTTTCAAATCAGGTGATCCCAGTTTTCCTGTTTGGGAATATGACAGCTTCCTTGTCATTCTAATCAAACCAGGATGAATCGCGATGTAAGAAGCTTGATTTTGATACATAAAGTAATGGAGAATCACTAGGAAGTTGAATAAATCTCATAGGAGTTAGGATGAAGAAGCTATCCCACTTTCAAATCAGGTGATCCCAGTTTTCCTGTTTGGGAATATGACAGCTTCTTTGTCATTCTAATCAAACCAGGATGAATCGCGATGTAAGAAGCTTGATTTTGATATAAAGTAATGGAGAATCACTAGGAAGTTGAATAAATCTCATAGGAGTTAGGATGAAGAAGCTATCCCACTTTCAAATCAGGTGATCCCAGTTTTCCTGTTTGGGAATATGACAGCTTCCTTGTCATTCTAATCAAACCAGGATGAATCGCGATGTAAGAAGCTTGATTTTGATACATAAAGTAATGGAGAATCACTAGGAAGTTGAATAAATCTCATAGGAGTTAGGATGAAGAAGCTATCCCACTTTCAAATCAGGTGATCCCAGTTTTCCTGTTTGGGAATATGACAGCTTCCTTGTCATTCTAATCAAACCAGGATGAATCGCGATGTAAGAAGCTTGATTTTGATACATAAAGTAATGGAGAATCACTAGGAAGTTGAATAAATCTCATAGGAGTTAGGATGAAGAAGCTATCCCACTTTCAAATCAGGTGATCCCAGTTTTCCTGTTTGGGAATATGACAGCTTCTTTGTCATTCTAATCAAACCAGGATGAATCGCGATGTAAGAAGCTTGATTTTGATACATAAAGTAATGGAGAATCACTAGGAAGTTGAATAAATCTCATAGGAGTTAGGATGAAGAAGCTATCCCACTTTCAAATCAGGTGATCCCAGTTTTTCTGTTTGGGAATATGACAGCTTCTTTGTCATTCTAATCAAACCAGGATGAATCGCGATGTAAGAAGCTTGATTTTGATACATAAAGTAATGGAGAATCACTAGGAAGTTGAATAAATCTCATAGGAGTTAGGATGAAGAAGCTATCCCACTTTCAAATCAGGTGATCCCAGTTTTCCTGTTTGGGAATATGACAGCTTCTTTGTCATTCTAATCAAACCAGGATGAATCGCGATGTAAGAAGCTTGATTTTGATACATAAAGTAGTGGAGAATCACTAGGAAGTTGAATAAATCTCATAGGAGTTAGGATGAAGAAGCTATCCCACTTTCAAATCAGGTGATCCCAGTTTTTCTGTTTGGGAATATGACAGCTTCTTTGTCATTCTAATCAAACCAGGATGAATCGCGATGTAAGAAGCTTGATTTTGATACATAAAGTAATGGAGAATCACTAGGAAGTTGAATAAATCTCATAGGAGTTAGGATGAAGAAGCTATCCCACTTTCAAATCAGGTGATCCCAGTTTTCCTGTTTGGGAATATGACAGCTTCTTTGTCATTCTAATCAAACCAGGATGAATCGCGATGTAAGAAGCTTGATTTTGATACATAAAGTAGTGGAGAATCACTAGGAAGTTGAATAAATCTCATAGGAGTTAGGATGAAGAAGCTATCCCACTTTCAAATCAGGTGATCCCAGTTTTCCTGTTTGGGAATATGACAGCTTCTTTGTCATTCTAATCAAACCAGGATGAATCGCGATGTAAGAAGCTTGATTTTGATACATAAAGTAATGGAGAATCACTAGGAAGTTGAATAAATCTCATAGGAGTTAGGATGAAGAAGCTATCCCACTTTCAAATCAGGTGATCCCAGTTTTCCTGTTTGGGAATATGACAGCTTCCTTGTCATTCTAATCAAACCAGGATGAATCGCGATGTAAGAAGCTTGATTTTGATACATAAAGTAATGGAGAATCACTAGGAAGTTGAATAAATCTCATAGGAGTTAGGATGAAGAAGCTATCCCACTTTCAAATCAGGTGATCCCAGTTTTCCTGTTTGGGAATATGACAGCTTCCTTGTCATTCTAATCAAACCAGGATGAATCGCGATGTAAGAAGCTTGATTTTGATACATAAAGTAATGGAGAATCACTAGGAAGTTGAATAAATCTCATAGGAGTTAGGATGAAGAAGCTATCCCACTTTCAAATCAGGTGATCCCAGTTTTCCTGTTTGGGAATATGACAGCTTCTTTGTCATTCTAATCAAACCAGGATGAATCGCGATGTAAGAAGCTTGATTTTGATACATAAAGTAATGGAGAATCACTAGGAAGTTGAATAAATCTCATAGGAGTTAGGATGAAGAAGCTATCCCACTTTCAAATCAGGTGATCCCAGTTTTCCTGTTTGGGAATATGACAGCTTCTTTGTCATTCTAATCAAACCAGGATGAATCGCGATGTAAGAAGCTTGATTTTGATACATAAAGTAATGGAGAATCACTAGGAAGTTGAATAAATCTCATAGGAGTTAGGATGAAGAAGCTATCCCACTTTCAAATCAGGTGATCCCAGTTTTTCTGTTTGGGAATATGACAGCTTCTTTGTCATTCTAATCAAACCAGGATGAATCGCGATGTAAGAAGCTTGATTTTGATACATAAAGTAATGGAGAATCACTAGGAAGTTGAATAAATCTCATAGGAGTTAGGATGAAGAAGCTATCCCACTTTCAAATCAGGTGATCCCAGTTTTCCTGTTTGGGAATATGACAGCTTCTTTGTCATTCTAATCAAACCAGGATGAATCGCGATGTAAGAAGCTTGATTTTGATACATAAAGTAGTGGAGAATCATTAGGAAGTTGAATAAATCTCATAGGAGTTAGGATGAAGAAGCTATCCCACTTTCAAATCAGGTGATCCCAGTTTTCTGTTTGGGAATATGACAGCTTCTTTGTCATTCTAATCAAACCAGGATGAATCGCGATGTAAGAAGCTTGATTTTGATACATAAAGTAGTGGAGAATCACTAGGAAGTTGAATAAATCTCATAGGAGTTAGGATGAAGAAGCTATCCCACTTTCAAATCAGGTGATCCCAGTTTTCCTGTTTGGGAATATGACAGCTTCCTTGTCATTCTAATCAAACCAGGATGAATCGCGATGTAAGAAGCTTGATTTTGATACATAAAGTAATGGAGAATCACTAGGAAGTTGAATAAATCTCATAGGAGTTAGGATGAAGAAGCTATCCCACTTTCAAATCAGGTGATCCCAGTTTTCCTGTTTGGGAATATGACAGCTTCTTTGTCATTCTAATCAAACCAGGATGAATCGCGATGTAAGAAGCTTGATTTTGATATATAAAGTAATGGAGAATCACTAGGAAGTTGAATAAATCTCATAGGAGTTAGGATGAAGAAGCTATCCCACTTTCAAATCAGGTGATCCCAGTTTTCCTGTTTGGGAATATGACAGCTTCCTTGTCATTCTAATCAAACCAGGATGAATCGCGATGTAAGAAGCTTGATTTTGATACATAAAGTAATGGAGAATCACTAGGAAGTTGAATAAATCTCATAGGAGTTAGGATGAAGAAGCTATCCCACTTTCAAATCAGGTGATCCCAGTTTTCCTGTTTGGGAATATGACAGCTTCCTTGTCATTCTAATCAAACCAGGATGAATCGCGATGTAAGAAGCTTGATTTTGATACATAAAGTAATGGAGAATCACTAGGAAGTTGAATAAATCTCATAGGAGTTAGGATGAAGAAGCTATCCCACTTTCAAATCAGGTGATCCCAGTTTTCCTGTTTGGGAATATGACAGCTTCTTTGTCATTCTAATCAAACCAGGATGAATCGCGATGTAAGAAGCTTGATTTTGATACATAAAGTAATGGAGAATCACTAGGAAGTTGAATAAATCTCATAGGAGTTAGGATGAAGAAGCTATCCCACTTTCAAATCAGGTGATCCCAGTTTTTCTGTTTGGGAATATGACAGCTTCTTTGTCATTCTAATCAAACCAGGATGAATCGCGATGTAAGAAGCTTGATTTTGATACATAAAGTAATGGAGAATCACTAGGAAGTTGAATAAATCTCATAGGAGTTAGGATGAAGAAGCTATCCCACTTTCAAATCAGGTGATCCCAGTTTTCCTGTTTGGGAATATGACAGCTTCTTTGTCATTCTAATCAAACCAGGATGAATCGCGATGTAAGAAGCTTGATTTTGATACATAAAGTAGTGGAGAATCACTAGGAAGTTGAATAAATCTCATAGGAGTTAGGATGAAGAAGCTATCCCACTTTCAAATCAGGTGATCCCAGTTTTTCTGTTTGGGAATATGACAGCTTCTTTGTCATTCTAATCAAACCAGGATGAATCGCGATGTAAGAAGCTTGATTTTGATACATAAAGTAATGGAGAATCACTAGGAAGTTGAATAAATCTCATAGGAGTTAGGATGAAGAAGCTATCCCACTTTCAAATCAGGTGATCCCAGTTTTCCTGTTTGGGAATATGACAGCTTCCTTGTCATTCTAATCAAACCAGGATGAATCGCGATGTAAGAAGCTTGATTTTGATACATAAAGTAATGGAGAATCACTAGGAAGTTGAATAAATCTCATAGGAGTTAGGATGAAGAAGCTATCCCACTTTCAAATCAGGTGATCCCAGTTTTCCTGTTTGGGAATATGACAGCTTCTTTGTCATTCTAATCAAACCAGGATGAATCGCGATGTAAGAAGCTTGATTTTGATACATAAAGTAATGGAGAATCACTAGGAAGTTGAATAAATCTCATAGGAGTTAGGATGAAGAAGCTATCCCACTTTCAAATCAGGTGATCCCAGTTTTCCTGTTTGGGAATATGACAGCTTCTTTGTCATTCTAATCAAACCAGGATGAATCGCGATGTAAGAAGCTTGATTTTGATACATAAAGTAATGGAGAATCACTAGGAAGTTGAATAAATCTCATAGGAGTTAGGATGAAGAAGCTATCCCACTTTCAAATCAGGTGATCCCAGTTTTTCTGTTTGGGAATATGACAGCTTCTTTGTCATTCTAATCAAACCAGGATGAATCGCGATGTAAGAAGCTTGATTTTGATATATAAAGTAATGGAGAATCACTAGGAAGTTGAATAAATCTCATAGGAGTTAGGATGAAGAAGCTATCCCACTTTCAAATCAGGTGATCCCAGTTTTCTGTTTGGGAATATGACAGCTTCTTTGTCATTCTAATCAAACCAGGATGAATCGCGATGTAAGAAGCTTGATTTGGATACATAAAGTAATGGAGAATCACTAGGAAGTTGAATAAATCTCATAGGAGTTAGGATGAAGAAGCTATCCCACTTTCAAATCAGGTGATCCCAGTTTTCCTGTTTGGGAATATGACAGCTTCTTTGTCATTCTAATCAAACCAGGATGAATCGCGATGTAAGAAGCTTGATTTTGATACATAAAGTAGTGGAGAATCACTAGGAAGTTGAATAAATCTCATAGGAGTTAGGATGAAGAAGCTATCCCACTTTCAAATCAGGTGATCCCAGTTTTTCTGTTTGGGAATATGACAGCTTCTTTGTCATTCTAATCAAACCAGGATGAATCGCGATGTAAGAAGCTTGATTTTGATACATAAAGTAGTGGAGAATCACTAGGAAGTTGAATAAATCTCATAGGAGTTAGGATGAAGAAGCTATCCCACTTTCAAATCAGGTGATCCCAGTTTTCCTGTTTGGGAATATGACAGCTTCCTTGTCATTCTAATCAAACAGGATGAATCGCGATGTAAGAAGCTTGATTTTGATACATAAAGTAATGGAGAATCACTAGGAAGTTGAATAAATCTCATAGGAGTTAGGATGAAGAAGCTATCCCACTTTCAAATCAGGTGATCCCAGTTTTCCTGTTTGGGAATATGACAGCTTCTTTGTCATTCTAATCAAACCAGGATGAATCGCGATGTAAGAAGCTTGATTTTGATATATAAAGTAATGGAGAATCACTAGGAAGTTGAATAAATCTCATAGGAGTTAGGATGAAGAAGCTATCCCACTTTCAAATCAGGTGATCCCAGTTTTCCTGTTTGGGAATATGACAGCTTCCTTGTCATTCTAATCAAACCAGGATGAATCGCGATGTAAGAAGCTTGATTTTGATACATAAAGTAATGGAGAATCACTAGGAAGTTGAATAAATCTCATAGGAGTTAGGATGAAGAAGCTATCCCACTTTCAAATCAGGTGATCCCAGTTTTCCTGTTTGGGAATATGACAGCTTCCTTGTCATTCTAATCAAACCAGGATGAATCGCGATGTAAGAAGCTTGATTTTGATACATAAAGTAATGGAGAATCACTAGGAAGTTGAATAAATCTCATAGGAGTTAGGATGAAGAAGCTATCCCACTTTCAAATCAGGTGATCCCAGTTTTCCTGTTTGGGAATATGACAGCTTCTTTGTCATTCTAATCAAACCAGGATGAATCGCGATGTAAGAAGCTTGATTTTGATATATAAAGTAATGGAGAATCACTAGGAAGTTGAATAAATCTCATAGGAGTTAGGATGAAGAAGCTATCCCACTTTCAAATCAGGTGATCCCAGTTTTTCTGTTTGGGAATATGACAGCTTCTTTGTCATTCTAATCAAACCAGGATGAATCGCGATGTAAGAAGCTTGATTTTGATACATAAAGTAATGGAGAATCACTAGGAAGTTGAATAAATCTCATAGGAGTTAGGATGAAGAAGCTATCCCACTTTCAAATCAGGTGATCCCAGTTTTTCTGTTTGGGAATATGACAGCTTCTTTGTCATTCTAATCAAACCAGGATGAATCGCGATGTAAGAAGCTTGATTTTGATATATAAAGTAATGGAGAATCACTAGGAAGTTGAATAAATCTCATAGGAGTTAGGATGAAGAAGCTATCCCACTTTCAAATCAGGTGATCCCAGTTTTCCTGTTTGGGAATATGACAGCTTCCTTGTCATTCTAATCGAACCAGGATGAATCGCGATGTAAGAAGCTTGATTTTGATACATAAAGTAATGGAGAATCACTAGGAAGTTGAATAAATCTCATAGGAGTTAGGATGAAGAAGCTATCCCACTTTCAAATCAGGTGATCCCAGTTTTCCTGTTTGGGAATATGACAGCTTCTTTGTCATTCTAATCAAACCAGGATGAATCGCGATGTAAGAAGCTTGATTTTGATATATAAAGTAATGGAGAATCACTAGGAAGTTGAATAAATCTCATAGGAGTTAGGATGAAGAAGCTATCCCACTTTCAAATCAGGTGATCCCAGTTTTTCTGTTTGGGAATATGACAACTTCTTTGTCATTCTAATCAAACCAGGATGAATCGCGATGTAAGAAGCTTGATTTGGATACATAAAGTAATGGAGAATCACTAGGAAGTTGAATAAATCTCATAGGAGTTAGGATGAAGAAGCTATCCCACTTTCAAATCAGGTGATCCCAGTTTTCTGTTTGGGAATATGACAGCTTCTTTGTCATTCTAATCAAACCAGGATGAATCGCGATGTAAGAAGCTTGATTTTGATATATAAAGTAATGGAGAATCACTAGGAAGTTGAATAAATCTCATAGGAGTTAGGATGAAGAAGCTATCCCACTTTCAAATCAGGTGATCCCAGTTTTCCTGTTTGGGAATATGACAGCTTCCTTGTCATTCTAATCGAACCAGGATGAATCGCGATGTAAGAAGCTTGATTTTGATACATAAAGTAATGGAGAATCACTAGGAAGTTGAATAAATCTCATAGGAGTTAGGATGAAGAAGCTATCCCACTTTCAAATCAGGTGATCCCAGTTTTCCTGTTTGGGAATATGACATCTTCTTTGTCATTCTAACCAAACAAGGATGAATCACGATGAAAGTATGAGAATAAGAGATCCTTAGAGTAATCAGAATAAAGAGAGTGTTTAAGGAGTGATTAAGAGAAGTTTGTGAAAGATTAAGTAACTAGGGTGAATCGTTTAGAGTCTAAGAGAAAACCATAGTGTCTAAGAGATTAGAGAGACTCAAACTGCATGATCTTATTAATGAGTGAGGTTACATATTTATATGGGGAGCACAAGGGTTTACAAGAGTCGAAATGGGCACTATTGAAGCATGTAGAGTCAAGGGCTGCTTTACGGATGATTGGATGGAGAGGCTCACACGCTTTGCCTCTTTACAGCCTGTTCCAGCCTGGCACGCTCTTCCCTTATCCTTTCAACGGTCTGATCCCTTCTCCCTAAGCTCCCAAGTAACTTCTCCTTAGTTACCGTGTTACTTGGCTGATGCAAGGTAAGTCTTGGTCGATGCTGGATGGTACGGACTGTACGGCTTGTACGGCCTTGTACGGACGTCCGTACCATGCTCTCCCTAAACTCCTTAAGCTTCCTCATCTCCTTTCCTCTTCAACTCCTTAGCTCTTCATACATATATTCAGCTCAACTCAACACTCCCCCTCAAGCTTAGCTTTGTATAAGTCTAAGCTTGGACAGCCACAAGATCTTCCTCATTAAAAACCTCACCAAAGAAAACCCAATGGGATAAAACTTTGATGAGGGAAAAAGAGTAAAGACCTTGCAGCTAAGGGGATTAGCTTCTTCTCTTCCCAAGATCAATGAGGCCCAACCTGATGTGAATGGACTCCATTGTCTTCTGTCTCGCAGCCTTGGTGAACACATCCGCTAGCTGATCTTCACTCTTTGTGTAGCATGGCAAGATCACCCCTAGCACAATCATCTGCCTCACCTTGTGACAATCAACTTCAATGTGCTTGGTCCTCTCATGAAACACCGAGTTGGATGCAATGTGGATGGCAGCTTGATTGTCACAATGCATTGTCATTGGAGTTGCTTGATCAATCTCCAAGTGCTTCAAGATGCCTTTGATCCATACCAACTCGTTGGTGAGCTTCAGCATGGCTCTATACTCGGCTTCTGCACTTGAACATGACACTACCTTCTGCTTCTTGCTCTTCCAAGTGACCAAGTTGCCTCCAATGAATGTGCAACAGCCTGTGGTTGATCTCCTGTCTGCTCTATCACCAGCCCAATCCGCATCACAATATCCCACCACTTCAGTGCTTCCATTGCAGCCCATCCATACTCCTTGATCAGGTGAGCCGTTGAGATACATCAAGATCCTCTCCACCATGTGCCAGTGATGCTCCTTAGGCACTTGCATGTGTTGACTCACCTGATTCACAGCAAAGCAGATGTCAGGTCTAGTTATAGTAAGATAAATCAATTTGCCAACTAGTTTTCTATAGAGTTTAGGATCCTGATAAGGTTTGCTGTCTTCAATCTCCCCCTCTCGTGGGACTTTGTAGCCATCCTCCATAGGCATCCTTGCTGTCTTGCCTCCATAAGCACCTGCACCTTTCAAAAGATCAAGTGTATATTTCCTTTGGGACATGAACTGTTGAGATGAGGTAATAAAGAGTGACTACATTGATAGAGAAAGAGGATTGAGACAGACAGTAACTTTGGAGTTACCACAGTAACTTTGGTTTTACTGTGGTAACTAAGTTAAAGCTTGGAAAGTTACCTTGGCTCACATTGGAGAGTAAGCCATGACCAAGAGCTGTATGGATAAGGGAGGAGCAGTCTGGATAAGGTTTCCTCACAGCTAGAGAGGCTGGAGACAGGCTGTAAAGTAGACAGCATCTAGTAAAAGATGCCAAAGGGATCAAGCATGTGAAGACTCCCATTGGCTGCTTTTGGATGGCTCTCTTTGACTACACATGCCCTGAACCTCTACTTTATCTGATTGATTTCGAAATTGATTGTCTCTCTCATATAAGTATGTTGTAAACCTCATCTTTATTAATTAATGGAGTTTTGAGTATTCTCTCTTGTTCTTTATTCTCTTAGTCTCTCTTAATCTCCTAATCTCATACAAACTACACAAATCATCTCTTGATATTCATTCATCACTCTACATACACAAAAGTGTATATGGTATCAGAGCCAGGTTGCGCAAAGGGGAGAGTGTGTTTGCTTATGATTTTCGAAATCTGAGTTTCTTGAGGTGTTCTTGAGGTGTTCTTGGTGTTCTTGATGTGTTCTTGGTGCTTTTTGGTGTGCTTGAGATCAAATTGAGTCTGTGGAGAGTTTCTGATGGATTCAAACGAGTTAAGCATGGTGGAGGAGACAAGATCAAGAAGTGAAGAGAAGAAAGAGAGAGAAAACGAGTGTGCTTGGTCAAGCTGGATAAAGACAGCTTGGGAAAGCTGTGGGATTTGGAGTAATCATGAAAAGGAAGAACCTTTAAAGGTGAGAGCTGCTGAGAAAGATCAGACAGCAAGTTTGGAGGAGATTCAAGTAAAGGTGGAACCTTTAAGGGAGGTAGCTGCTGAAGAAGGTCAGACAGCAAGGTTGGAGGAGATTCAAGTAAAGGTGGAATCTTTAAAGGAGGTAGCTGCTGAAGAAGGTCAGACAGCAAGGTTGGAGGTTCATGAAGCCAAGGGCGTGATCTATAGTCTAAGACAAGGGAAGGACGAGTTGTATCAGCTTGTGGGGAGGCTGAGAGAAGTAGAATCAGAGTTGAGTATGGTGAAAACTCATACAGCAAGTCCGAGTTGGTGTCAAGGAAGGAGGAAGCAAAATGTGATCTTTGGCTTTCTTATGGGAGAGATATGTGAGCTGGTTGAACACATGTGTGATGTGTGGGAGATAAACAAGAAGGCAGATAGATGGAAGAGAGGTACAAGCTGCAAGAAGGGAAAGTTGAGAAAACTTTCTAAGATGTGGGTCATGATGAGCAGATTATGGAGGAAGGATATCAAGGAGAGTATGCAAGTAGGAGAATGCTTGTACTCAGCTTACATTGGAGAATCTGTAGAGAGCAGTGGGGTTATGAGGAAGCTAGAGACCAAAGGAGCTGATGAGCCTGTCACAAAGGAGGAATGGGATGAGTTTGTCAAGTATGTGTATGCTTTGGCTACGACCCGGAGACAAGGTGCTCCTGCCAAAGCATCCACATCCAACAAACCCATCATTGTTGATTCTGGAGCAAGTCATCACATGATTAGTGACAGAAGCTTAATGAGTGATGTAAAGAAAGCTACTGGGGGTGTGATGATAGCTAATGGTGATAGGATTCCAATAGAAGGAGTTGGAAAGCTCAAGCTATTTGATAAAGACTCAGATGCCTTCTACATGCCACAGTTTGCTTCAAATCTACTATCTGTGAGGAAAGCCACGATTGATCTTGGCTGTCAAGTAGTATTCAGGCCAGATGATGTTGAGTTCCAAGATTTGAAGACTGGAAAGGTCATTGGGAGAGGAGACAGCAAGAATAATCTATACCAGCTCCAATTGGCTAAGATCTCTAAACCCTTTGATTCTATGTGTTTGAGTAGTACTTATGAGAAGATTGATAGTATTACTTGGCATGCTAGATTGGGACATCCTCATGCTCGTGCTATTGAATTGATACTTCCTAATATGTCATTTAATCACTTGGAGTGTGAAGCATGCATATTAGGAAAGCATTGTAGGACTGTTTTTCCAACATCAGAAACTACTTATGAGCATTGCTTTGATCTAGTTCATTCAGATGTGTGGACTGCTCCTTGTTTGTCTAGAGATAGCCAGAAGTACTTTGTGACATTCATTGATGAGAAGTCTAAGTATACTTGGCTTACATTGCTTCCATCTAAAGATAGGGTGCTAGAAGCATTTATGAACTTCCAAGCATATGTATCTAATCAATACAATGCTACTGTGAAGGTACTGAGATCAGATAATGGAGGTGAATACATCAGCAATGCCTTCAAGAGTCATCTAGCCAAGCATGGGATTGTGCATCAGACTAGCTGCCCTTATACACCACAGCAGAATGGTGTAGCTGAGAGGAAGAACAGGCACTTGATGGAGGTTGCTAGATCGATGATGTTTCATGCAAATGTCCCAAAACGTTTTTGGAGTGATGCTGTGCAGACTGCTTGCTATCTCATCAACCGGGTTCCAACCAAGATATTGAAGAATCTGTCTCCATTTGAAGTGTTGAACAAGAGAAAACCTGTCATTGATCACCTACGTGTCTTTGGGTGTGTGTGCTATGTCATGGTTCCAGGAGAGCAGAGAAACAAGCTGGAGGCAAAGAGTACTAAGGCTATGTTCATTGGTTATTCTATCACTCAGAAGGGGTACAAGTGCTATGATCCTGAAGCAAGGAGGGTGATGGTATCTAGAGAAGTGAAGTTTGTTGAAACAAAAGGTTATTATGAAGAAAAGGAGTGGGAAAATCTGAAGGATTTGTCTCAAGCTCCATCTGATAAGGCAACAATACTGAGAGTGTTGTTGGAGAAGCTCGGGATAGGGTTATCCCAGGATCAGGAACCGGAAGGAGAGAGCCTTCCAATCAGACTGGTGGAGCTGGAAGAACAACTCCTCTTGATCATGAGAGGGGGAATGGAACTGAATCTGGTGAGCAAGAGCAAAACCAAGAGGATTCAGGTCTTCATGATCAAGATACATCACAAGAAGTTGAGAACAATGTTCAGTCTAGTGGAGAAGTGGATGAGGTTCAGTCTAGTGGAGAAGTGGATGAGGTTCAGTCTAGTAGAGAAGAACAAGTCAGACCAGCCAGTTCAGAAGAAGAGCAAGTGGAGCCGGCTAGTGTGCAAACTGAAGATCAGGTTCAAGCTTTGAGGAGGAGCACAAGGATAAAGAGGGATCCTTCCAACTGGGTAAACACGAGAGTGTACTACAATGCCCAGGCTGTGGAGCATCCTTCTCAAGCCGTGTGTTCCTTTGCTGAGTTTCCAGAGGAGCATTATGCCTTTATGATTAGTCTGGATGAGAGTTATGTACCAAGGACTTATGAAGAAGCTATGTTAGACAAGGAATGGAAAGAATCAGTGGAAGCTGAAGCAGGTGCTATGATCAAAAATGATACATGGTATGAGAGTGAGCTGCCTAAAGGAAAGAAGGCTGTATCTAGTAGATGGATCTTCACAATCAAGTATCTAGCAAATGGACAGATTGATAGGAAGAAGACCAGATTGGTTGCAAGAGGATTTACACAGACCTATGGAGAGGATTACATTGATACCTTTGCACCAGTAGCTAAGCTGCACACAGTTCGGATTGTGTTGTCCATTGCAACAAACTTGGAGTGGGATTTGTGGCAAATGGATGTGAAGAATGCTTTCCTGCAAGGTGAACTTGAAGATGAAGTATACATGCATCCGCCTCCTGGTCTTGAGCATCTAGTAAAGCCAGGGAATGTTTTGAGGTTGAAGAAGGCAATATATGGGCTGAAACAATCACCTAGAGCTTGGTACAGGAAGCTGAGTACAACACTCAATGGGAGAGGTTTTAGGAAGTCTGAATTAGATCACACTCTCTTCACCTTGACAGGACCTTCAGGGATCATTGTGATTCTAGTGTATGTGGATGACCTGATTATCACAGGGAGTGATAAGGCAGGGATTCAAGCTACTAAGGAGTTTCTTAAATCTGTGTTTGACATCAAGGATTTGGGAGAGATGAAGTATTTTCTGGGCATTGAGATATGCAGATCAAAGGAGGGTTTGTTTATGTCTCAAAGGAAGTATACTATGGATATGTTGAAGGAGACTGATGTGCTTGGAGGAAAGATAGCCAAGACACCCCTAGAGGAGGGATATAAGGTTCTGCGTGAGGGGGAGGTTGAAGAGAAGCAGCTGTTTGAGGATTCTAAGCTATACAGGAAGATGGTTGGCAAGCTGATCTACTTGACCATTACTAGGCCAGATATATGCTTTGCGGTGAATCAAGTGAGTCAACATATGCAGGCGCCAAAGGTCATCATTGGAAGATGGTTGATAGGATACTGAGGTATCTAAGTGGGACGGCTGGACAAGGAGTTTGGATGGGCTGTAATGGCAGTACAGAAGTGGTTGGGTATTGTGATGCTGATTGGGCAGGAGATAGAGTGGACAGGAGATCAACTACTGGGTATTGTACATTCATTGGAGGAAACTTGGTTACTTGGAAGAGTAAGAAGCAGAAGGTTATCTCTTGTTCAAGTGCTGAAGCTGAGTATAGAGCCATGCTGAAGCTGACAAACGAGTTGGTGTGGATCAAGGGGATCTTGAAGCATCTAGAGATTGAGCAGAGTACTCCTATGACTATGCATTGTGACAATCAAGCAGCTATCCACATTGCCTCCAACTCAGTGTTTCATGAGAGAACAAAGCACATAGAGGTGGATTGTCATAAGGTGAGGCAGATGATTATCTTAGGAGTGATTCTGCCATGTTATACAAGAAGTGAAGATCAGCTTGCAGATGTGTTTACTAAGGCAGCGAGATTAAAGACAATGGAGTCCATACTATCCAGGCTTGGACTCATTGATCTTACTCCCAGGAGCTGAGCCCCTTAACCATGGAGTCTCCACTCTTTTTCCCTCATCAAAGTTTTATCCCAATGGGTTTTCTTTGGTGAGGTTTTTAATGAGGGAGGTCTTCATGGTTTCCAAGCTTGACTTGTTCCACATGGTCAAGCTTGAGGGGGAGTGTTGAGATGAGGTAATAAAGAGTGACTACATTGATAGAGAAAGAGGATTGAGACAGACAGTAACTTTGGAGTTACCACAGTAACTTTGGTTTTACTGTGGTAACTAAGTTAAAGCTTGGAAAGTTACCTTGGCTCACATTGGAGAGTAAGCCACGACCAAGAGCTGTATGGATAAGGGAGGAGCAGTCTGGATAAGGTTTCCTCACAGCTAGAGAGGCTGGAGACAGGCTGTAAAGTAGACAGCATCTAGTAAAAGATGCCAAAGGGATCAAGCATGTGAAGACTCCCATTGGCTGCTTTTGGATGGCTCTCTTTGACTACACATGCCATGAACCTCTACTTTATCTGATTGATTTCGAAATTGATTGTCTCTCTCATATAAGTATGTTGTAAACCTCATCTTTATAATTAATGGAGTTTTGAGTATTCTCTCTTGTTCTTTATTCTCTTAGTCTCTCTTAATCTCCTAATCTCATACAAACTACACAAATCATCTCTTGATATTCATTCATCACTCTACATACACAAAAGTGTATATGAACAAACCTTCCTTGGATCTACATATCTCAATTCCAAGGAAGTATTTCATTTCTCCCAAGTCTTTAATCTCAAACATGGATTTAAGAAACTCCTTGGTTGCTATGATACCTTCCTTATCACTCCCTGTGATAATGATATCATCAACATACACAAGGAGTGCAATCATACCTGAGGGAGTCGTGAGAGTGAAGAGAGTGTGATCTAGTTCAGACTTCTTGAAGCCTCGACCGTTCAGAGTAGTGCTCAACTTGTTGTACCAAGCTCTTGGTGATTGCTTCAGCCCATAGATGGCTTTCTTCAGTCTCAACACATTTCCACTCTTCACTAAGTGTTCAAGGCCTGGAGGTGGATGCATATACACTTCATCCTCAAGTTCACCTTGTAGAAACGCATTCTTCACATCCATTTGCCATAACCCCCATCCAAGATTCACAGCCAAGCTTAGTACAATCCGGATTGTGTGTAGTTTAGCTACTGGTGCAAAGGTTTCTATGTAATCTTCTCCATAAGTTTGAGTGAAACCTCTTGCAACTAGCCTTGACTTCTTCCTCTCAACCTTTCCATCCGCTTTGTACTTGATTGTGAATATCCATCTACTAGTCACAGCCTTCTTCCCTTTTGGTAACTCACTCTCATACCATGTATCATTCTTGATCATCGCTCCTGCCTCATCTCCAACTGATTCCTTCCATTCTTTATCTTTCATTGCCTCTTCATAGCTTCTTGGGATGTGATTCTCATCCAAGTTTACCATAAAAGCGCAATGTGCTTCTGGATATTGAGCAAAGGAGCACACGGCTTGAGAAGGATGCTCCACAGCTTGGGCATTGTAGTACACTCTCGTGTTTACCCAACTGGAAGGATCCTTCCTTATCCTTGTACTCCTTCTTAGTGGCTGCACAACCGGTTCTTCTTCCTGTTGTTCTTCTACCACTTCATCTTGAGAAGGTGTTTGTGTCACACCATGATCATGTCCATGACCATCCGAGCCTATGCTCTCTTCTCCTTCATTCTCTACTCCTCCTTCATCTTGGTTGGCCTCTTGC
The DNA here is from genome assembly GCF_020379485.1 of Brassica napus. Lineage (NCBI taxonomy): Eukaryota > Viridiplantae > Streptophyta > Magnoliopsida > Brassicales > Brassicaceae > Brassica > Brassica napus. The sequence continues at coordinate 8,959 of NW_026016143.1, read as the reverse complement.
ATAGGCTCCTCATGCTCCTCTCCTCCCTCATGATCAAGGTGGGATGGTGAACCAACTTCAGGAGGTGTAGTTGCGTGATTCCTCGGATCCTGGGATGTACTGATTCCAAGACCTTCAAGAATGATCCGCAAGGTGGTGGCCTTGTCTGATGTTAAGTCCTTCAGGTCTTCTTGATTCTTTTCTTCATAGTATCCTCTATCTTCCAAGAACTTCACATCTCTAGATACAAGAACTCTCCTTGCTATAGGATCATAGCATTTGTATCCTTTCTGTGTAGCTGAGTATCCTATGAACACAGCCTTAGTGCTTCTTGCTTCTAGCTTGTTGATCATCTCTCCTGGTTTGAGCACAAAGCATAGGCATCCAAAGACTCGCAAGTAATCAAGAGCTGGCTTGTACCTGTTCAGAACTTCAAATGGAGCCTTCTCATTCAGAACTTTGGTTGGAGTTCTGTTTATCAGGTAACAAGCAGTGGCAACCGCATCACTCCAAAATCTCTTTGGAACATTACTCTGAAACATAAGTGACCTTGCCACTTCCATGAGATGCCTATTCTTCCTCTCAGCCACTCCATTTTGCTGTGGAGTATACGGACAGCTTGTTTGATGTAGGATCCCATGTTGTGATAGGTGTTGCTTGAATGCATGACTCGTGTACTCTCCTCCATTATCTGATCTCAAAATTTTAATCTTAGCATGATAATGGTTAGTTACATAAGTTTGAAAGTTCCTAAATGCATCAAGTACCCTATCTTTGGTCTGAATTAAGGTTAACCAGGTGTATTTGGATTTTTCATCAATGAATGTGACAAAATACTTATAACTATCTCTAGATAAGCAAGGGGCAGTCCAAACATCTGAATGAATTAGATCAAAGCAATTATCATAAACGGTAGTAGACTTTTGAAACACAGTTCTACAATGCTTGCCTAAAATACAAGCTTCACAATCTTTGTTCTCAAACACAACACCTGGTACCATTAAGTTCAAAGCTTTAACATGAGGGTGTCCTACTCTAGCATGCCACAATGCATTTTTATTCAACAAAGAAGCAGAAGTAAACGAGCAACTATAATCAGGAACAGAAGTGAGTTCTTCAAGCATATAGAGATCTCCCTTAGTCACCCCTTTCCCAATCAATCTGCTGCTCTCAATATCCTGAAACTTCACATCATTAGGACTAAAGATAACATTGCATTGTAAATCATTAGTACATTTCTTCACTGATAATAGGTTTGATGTGAATTCAGGCATGTAAAAAGCTCTAGATTCTTTGTTAAACAGCTTAAGCTTTCCTATTCCTCTAATGGGTATCTTATCCCCATTTGCTATCATCACATGCCCATGTGTAGGTTCTATATCCTTAATCAAGTTCTCATCACTTATCATATGATGTGATGCACCAGAATCAACAATCAATGGTTTACCTACTCGTTTAGCATTATGACATAGATTACTAAGTGATGGATGCATCCTATCAGTTCTAGCAATGTGAGCATGTCTATACTCATTCCTAGCTTCTAACCGTTCTACTAGTTCTCTAATCAAGTGATCATCCTTATATGCAATCATAGAAGCTCCAAAGGAATAACCGTAAGTGTTACCGTTTTCCTTTAGCATTTTGAAGAGGGCATCAAGGTCTGATCTCTTGATGTAGTCATCATTGCTGCGGGAGCTTGAGGCGCCTGTGTAAGCCACCAGAGACTTCCCATTCCCATCATTGCCTCCAAGCCCATCCACTTCACTGATCTTGCTGGTGCCAGCTCCACTTGAACCTTCAGTCACATTTGCCCTTCCCTCACGCTCCTTCATGAACTTGGCCGGCTTGAGGTGTGGGTGCAGTATCCAGCATTGGCTCTTCTTATGACCATGCTTCTTGCAATGATCACAGTTGCCATTGAACTTCCTGTCCTCGTACTTCCCGTGAGATGCCTTGTTTGCTTGTGGAGCCTCGGTTGAGTCCTCATGAGCTGCTTGATTGGCAAGAGAGAGCTCCCCCTTTCCTCCAAACAACCCCATAGATCCCTGCTCCCTTTGGATTTGCGCACACACCTCCTCAAGGTCCGGAAGCTTGTCTGACCTTAACATGTGCTGGATGAGTTGGGTGTAGGCCGGGTTCAGTGTGAGAAGCAACCCAAAGACCTTGTCTTGCTCGCGCCTCTCATTCAACTGATCTGGATCAGTTGTGCTCGGCCTCAGCATCTCCAGCTCTGACCATAAGGACCTGAACCTCCCCAAGTGCTTAGTGAACTCCATGTCCTCTTGTGCAAGACGGTTGATCGCTAGCTTCACTTCAAACACACGGCTGAGGTTGGAAGTGTTCCCATACACCTTCTTCAGCGTGTCCCACAGCTCTTTGGCTGATTCACAGTAGCTGTAGGCATCCAAGATAGCTGGGTCCAAGGATGCGTGTAGAACCGTCATCACCAGCATGTCTTCTTGTTGCCATTTCTCCACAGCCGCTTCATTGGAGACCTCTTCTTGATCTCCTCCCTGAGTAATGAGTTTCGGAGCCTCCCCTGTTGTGATGTGCCCCCACAAACCCTTACTCCCACCGCAGTCTTCACCATCCGAGACCACACAAGGTAGTTGCTACCTTTGAAAGTAACCGCTACCTTCATCCTCATGTTCATCCCATGTTCCATCTTTGCTTGACTTGAAAACTTGAATCTTGAATCTCGTACACACCAACCTTGAGTCTAGAATCACGCAAACACACAGAACGTAGCACAGCTTCAACTAGAACGTATCACAGCTTCAAGACTACTCGCGTGTAGCTTCAACGACGTTAGCTTGTAACTCTCTAAAGATCAAACCCCAGATTCAAATGAACCTGGCTCTGATACCATATGAGAATAAGAGATCCTTAGAGTAATCAGAATAAAGAGAGTGTTTAAGGAGTGATTAAGAGAAGTTTGTGAAAGATTAAGTAAACTAGGGTGAATTTAGAGTCTAAGAGAAAACCATAGTGTCTAAGAGATTAGAGAGACTCAAACTGCATAATCTTATTAATGAGTGAGGTTACATATTTATAGGAGAGCACAAGGGTTTACAAGAGTCGAAATGGGCACTATTGAAGCATGTAGAGTCAAGGGCTGCTTTACGGATGATTGGATGGAGAGGCTCACACGCTTTGCCTCTTTACAGCCTGTTCCAGCCTGGCACGCTCTTCCCTTATCCTTTCAACGGTCTGATCCCTTCTCCCTAAGCTCCCAAGTAACTTCTCCTTAGTTACCGTGTTACTTGGCTGATGCAAGGTAAGTCTTGGTCGATGCTGGATGGTACGGACTGTACGGCTTGTACGGCCTTGTACGGACGTCCGTACCATGCTCTCCCTAAACTCCCTTAAGCTTCCTCATCTCCTTTCCTCTTCAACTCCTTAGCTCTTCATACATATATTCAGCTCAACTCAACAGAAAGAAGCTTGATTTTGATATATAAAGTAATGGAGAATCACTAGGAAGTTAAATAAATCTCATAGGAGTTAGGATGAAGAAGCTATCCCACTTTCGAATCAAGTGATCCCAGTTTTTCTGTTTGGGAATATGACAACTTATTTGTCATTCTAATCAAACCAGGATGAATCGCGATGTAAGAAGTTTGATTTGGATACATAAAGTAATGGAGAATCACTAGGAAGTTGAATAAATCTTATAGTAGTTAGGATGAAGAAGCTATCCCACTTTCAAATCATGTGATCCCAGTTTTTCTGTTTGGGAATATGACAGCTTCTTTGTCATTCTAATCAAACCAGGATGAATCGTGATGTAAGAAGCTTGATTATGTTATATAAAGTAATGGAGAATCACTAGGAATTTTAATAAATCTCATAGGAGTTAGGATGAAGAAGCTATCCCACTTTCAAATCAAGTGATCCCAGTTTTTCTGTTTGGAATATGCAGCTTCTTTGTCATTCTAATCAAACCAGGATGAATCGGGATGTAAGAAGTTTGATTTGGATACATAAAGTAATGGAGAATCACTAGGAAGTTGAATAAATCTCATAGGAGTTAGGATGAAGAAGCTATCCCACTTTCAAATCAGGTGATCCCAGTTTTCCTGTTTGGGAATATGATAGCTTCTTTGTCATTCTAATCAAACAGGATGAATCTTGATGTAAGAAGCTTGATTTTGATACATAAGTAGTGGAGAACCATTAGGAAGTTGATATAAATCTCATAGGAGTTAGGATGAAGAAGCTATCCCACTTTCAAATCAGGTGATCCCAGTTTTTCTGTTTGGGAATATGACAGCTCTTTGTCATTCTAATCAAACCAGGATGAATCGTGATGTAAGAAGCTTTAATGGATACATAAAGTAGTGGAGAACCTAGGAAGTTGAATAAATCTCGTAGGAGTTAGGATGAAGAAGCTATCCCACTTTCAAATCAGGTGATCCCAGTTTTCCTGTTTGGGAATATGACAGCTTCCTTGTCATTCTAATCAAAACAGGATGAATCACGATGTAAGAAGCTTGATTTTGATACATATAGTAATGGAGAATCACTAGGAAGTTGAATAAATTTCATAGGAGTTAGGATGAAGAAGCTATCCCACTTTCAAGTCAGGTGATCCCCCTTTCCTGTTTGGGAATATGACAGCTTCTTTGTCATTCTAATCAAACCAGGATGAATCGCGATGTAAGAAGCTTGATTTTGTTATATAAAGTAATGGAGAATCACTAGGAAGTTGAATAAATCTCATAGGAGTTAGGATGAAGAAGCTATCCCACTTTCAAATCAGGTGATCCCAGATTTCATGTTTGGGAATATAACAGCTTCCTTGTCATTCTAATCGAACCAGAATGAATCGCGATGTAAGAAGTTGATTTGATACATAAAGTAATGGAGGAATTACTAGGAAGTTGAATTAATCTCATCATAGGAGTTAGGATGAAAAGCTATCCCACTTTCAAATCAGGTGATCCAGTTTTCCTGTTTGGGAATATACACAGCTTCCTTGTCATTCTAATCAAACCAGGATGAATCGCGATCTAAGAAGCTTGATTTTGATACATAAAGTAATGGAGAATAACTAGGAAGTTGAATAAATCGCATATGGAGTTAGGATGAAGAAGCTATCCCACTTTCAAATCAGGTGATCCCCATTTTTCTGTTTGGGAATATGACAGCTTCTTTGTCATTCTAATCAAACCAGGATGAATCACGATTTAATAAGCTTGATTTTGATATATAAAGTAATGGAGAATCACTAGGAAGTTGAATAAATCTCATAGGAATTGATGATGAAGAAGCAATCCCCTTTCAAATCAAGTGATCCCAGTTTTTCTGTTGGGAATATGACAGCTTCTTTGTCATTCTAATCAAACCAGGATGAATCGCGATGTAAGAAGCTTGATTTGGATACATAAGTAATGGAGAATCACTAGGAAGTTGAATAATCTCATAGGAGTTAGGATGAAGAAGCTATCCCACTTTCAAATCAGGTGATCCCAGTTTTCCTGTTTGGGAATATGCTCGCTTCTTTGTCATTCTAATCAAACAAGATGAATCTTGATGTAAGAAGCTTGATTTTGATACATAAAGTAGTGGAGAACCATTAGGAAGTTGAATAAATCTCATAGGAGTTAGGATGAAGAAGCTATCCCACTTTCAAATTAGGTGATCCAGTTTTTCTGTTTGGGAATATGACAGCTTCTTTGTCATTCTAATCAAACCAGGATGGAACTGTGATGTAAGACGCTTGATTTTGTTAATAAAGTAATGGAGAACCCTAGAAGTTGAATAAATCTCATAGGAGTTAGGATGAAGAAGCTATCCCACTTTCAAATCAGGTGATCCCAGTTTCCTGTTTGGGAATAACAGCTTCCTTGTCATTCTAATCGAACCAGGATGAATCGCGATGTAAGAAGCTTGATTTTTTTGATAATAAGTAATGGAGGAATCACTAGGAAGTTGAATAAATCTCATAGGAGTTAGGATGAAGAAGCTATCCCACTTTCAAAATCAGTGATCCAGTTTTCCTGTTTGGGAATATGACCTTCTCTTGTCGTTCTAACCAAACAGGATGAATCCCGATGTAAGAAGCTTGATTTTCATATATTAAAGTAATGGATAAATCACTAGGAAGTTAAATAAATTCATCATGGTTAGGATGAAGAGCTATCCCACTTTCAAATCCATGTGATCCCAGTTTTCTGTTTGGGAATATGACAACTCTTTGTCATCTCCTAATCAACCAGATGCAATCGCGTGTAAGAAGTTTGATTTGGATACAATAAAGTAATGGAGAACTCACTAGGAAGTTAATAAATCTTATAGTGTTAGGATGAAGAAGCTATCCCACTTTCAATCATGTGATCCCGTTTTTCTGTTTGGAATATGACAGCTTCTTTGTCATTCTAATCAAACCAGGATGATCGTGATGTAAGAAGCTTGATTTTTTATATAAAGTAATGGAGAATCACTAGGAAGTTGAATAAATCTCATAGGAGTTCGGATGAAGAGCAGAAGCTATCCCACTTTCAAATCAGGTGATCCCAGATTTCCTGTTTGGGAATATGACAGCTTCCTTGTCATTCTAATCAACCCAGGATGTATCGCGATGTAAGAAGCTTATTTTGAACATAAAGTAATGGAGAATCACTAGGAAGTTGAATAAATCTCATAGGAGTTAGGATGAAGAAGCTATCCCACTTTCAAATCAGTGATCCCAGTTTTCTGTTTGGGAATATGACAGCTTCTTTGTCATTCTAATCAAACCAGGATGAATCGCGATGTAAGAAGTTTGATTGGATACATAAAGTAATGGAGAATCACTAGGAAGTTGAATAAATCTCATAGGAGTTAGGATGAAGAAGCTATCCACTTTCAAATCAGGTGATCCCAGTTTTCCGTTTGGGAATATGATAGCTCTTTGTCATTCTAATCAAACAAGGATGAATCGCGATGTAAGAAGCTTGATTTTGATACATAAAGTAATGGAGAATCATTAGGAGTTAATAAATACTCTTATAGGAGTTACGATGAAAAATCTATCCACTTTCAAATCAGGTGATCCCAGTTTTCCTGTTTGGGAATATGATAGCTTCTTTGTCATTCTAATCAAACCAGGATGAATCTTATGTAAGAAGCTTGATTTTGATACATAAGTAGTGGAGATGGAACCATTAGGAAGTTAAATAAATCTCATAGGAGTTCGGATGAAGAAGCTATCCCACTTTCAAATCAGGTGATCCCAGTTTTTCTGTTTGGGAATATGACAGCTTCTTTGTCATTCTAATCAAACCAGGAGAATGGTTGATGATGTTAGAAGCTTTAAATGGATTAACATAAAGTAGTAGAGAACAAGTGGAGGGGAATAAAATAAATATCATAGAAGTTAGGATGAAGAAGCTATCCACAATTCAAATCAGGGTGATCAAAGGTTGACTGTTTGGGAAATAAGAACAGATTTTTTTTTTTTTTGAATCCATTTCAGTTTCCTTTTCTTTTTTGGGATTTTTTGAAGAGCTTCTTTTTTTTGATTTCCATTTTCCTGTTTGGGATTCTTGGTTTTGTTATTCTAATCAAACCAGGATGAATCGCGATGTAAGAAGCTTGATTTTGATACATGAAAGTAATGGAGAATCACTAGGAAGTTGAAAAAAATCTCATAGGAGTTAGGATGAAGAAGCTATCCACTTTCAAATCATGTGATCCTAGTTTTCCTGTTTGGGAATATAAACAGTTCCTTGTCATTCTAATCGAACCAGGATGAATCGCGATGTAAGAAGCTTATTTTGATATATAAAGTAATGGAGAATTAATAGGAAGTTGAATAAATAAAATATAGGAGTTAGGATGATGAAGAAGTTTCCCACTTTCAAATCAGGTGATCCCAATTTTCCTGTTTGGGAATATGACAGCTTCTTGTCATTCTAATAACCAGGATGAATCGCGATGTAAATAGCTTGATTTTTGATATATAAAGTAATGGAGAATCACTAGGAAGTTGAATAAATCTCCATAGGAGTTATGATGAAGAAGCTTATCCCACTTTCAAATCAGGTGATCCCAGTTTTCCTGTTTGGGAATATGACATGCTTCTTTGTCATTCTAATCAAACCAGATGAATCTCGATGTAAGAAGCTTGATTTTGATTATAATGTAATGGAGAATCACTAGGAAGTGAATAAATCTCATAGGAGTTAGGATGAAGAAGCCAATCCCACTTTCAACTCATGTGATCCCAGTTTTTCTGTTTGGGAATATGAAAGCTTCTTTGTCATTCTAATCAAACCAGGATGAATCGCGATGTAAGAAGTTTGATTTGGATACTAAAGTAATGGAGAATCACTAGGAAGTTGAATAAATCTCATAGGAGTTAGGATGAAGAAGCTATCCCACTTTCTAATCAGGTGATCCCATTTTCCTGTTGGGAATTTACAGATTTTTGTCATTCTAATCAAACCAGGATGAATCGCGATGTAATAAGCTTGATTTTGATATATAAAGTAATGGAGAATCACTAGGAAGTTGAATAAATCTCATAGGAGTTATGATGAAGAAGAAGCATCCCACTTTCAAATCAGGTGATCCCATTTTCCTGTTTGGGAATATGGACTCTTCTTTGTCATTCTAATCAAACCAGGATGAATGCCGATGTAAGAAGCTTGATTTTGATACATAAAGTAATGGAGATCACTAGGAAGTGAATAAATCTCATAGGAGTTAGGATGAAAAAGCTATCCCACTTTCAATCAGGTGATGCAGTTTTCTGTTTGGAAATATGACAGCTTCCTTGTCATTCTAATCAAACCAGGATGAATCGCGATCTAAGAAGCTTGATTTTGATACGTAAAATTATGGAGAATAACTAGGAAGTTGAATAAATCGTCCGTAGGAGTTAGGATGAAGAAGCTGTCCCCCTTTCAAATCAGGTGATCCCAATTTTCCTGTTTGGGGAAATGACAGCTTCTTTGTATTCTAATCAAACCAGGATGAATCGCGATTTACTATA
>NW_026016142.1:0-34878 GCF_020379485.1 Brassica napus | reverse complement strand
GTATGCCGCAAGTGTTTGCTTGTTGTGCTTGTATATCCGTGAGTTTTATACAGCGAGGGCATCCGATAATTATCTTTTGTTTGTTCTCCAAATATTTTTTCGTTGAGTTTGTCTCTTATCTGAGATATGCTGGAAATCAGTATAATTTAAATACCGAGATTTGGAATAATGATATGTATGGTTGTACTAACTGATTCCTTTGACAATATTGAATATCATGTGCAGGCCATCAACATTTTCCAAGTCCTCGCATATTTTAAACACATCCATCAGATTCCGGAAGAAATCATGCTGCACAAAGGGAAAAGTTAGTATAAGGAATTTTCCAGAATATACTTCTCAAGACATGATAAACTATAAGAATTTGCATAAAGTCAAACTTGACACTGAGCTAACAAACTCGGGTACCTTTACGACGAACTTTAAAAAAAAAAAACAAGACTCAAAATATATCAATGGAAATGTCCTTGCTAGCGCTTGTTTGCAAACATGAAATAACCGCAGTACTAGTGACAGCATGAAAGAAAAAATTAAGCATGGAATGGAATAAGATTTCCCAGAGAGAATGCAAGCATATCACACTAAATTGAACTGGCCAGGACAAGAATACTTTATAACTTACATCCTTCAATATAAGTTCAGTTAGACGCATCTGATCTGACATGCCGTTCTCTGTAACAATCTGCAAGGAAGATAAAAAGATATAATAAATTTTTTTGAAAACAAAAACCTAGGAACAAATCCAACGCATCAACGACACTATTAATAAAGATGAAAAGATTTTCAGGGCACAAACATCTGTTGTAGTTCTGGAAGGCGCAACACAAATGGATTGAAATAGAGGACAACGAGAGGAAAAAAGGCAGTTCAAAACATTCGAGAAGAGAACACTTAAAAGTTAAAAGCGATGCCTTCATATTTACAAGTTGTTATGCATGTTCACCAGACGTGAGATATCAATAAAGAATAAGGGCAGTAGAATCGTAACCTTCAGTATTAAGGGAAGGGTAGTAAGCTCTACAGCAGGAAGCTCCCTCAACTCACTATTCAGGCTAGGGAATGGTTCACCTGCTTAATCAGAGATGATTACAAAATCAGAAGTTAATATAAAAAACTTGCAAGATGAAGACCGCATGCTTAAAAAAAAAAACGATAATGCTTTTAAACAATATATATACACTAATATTGAAATGAAACTTTGAAGCAAATTAGGATACAGTATAACAGATTAATAAGACAACAATCACGATTAGTAAGAAGAACAACTTCAACACCAAGCAAATGGTAAAACATATCTTCACATAATATTCTGAAATCCAAATGCTCCCAGATGCTAACCTAGCTAAGACCCTTGAATCGCTATTACAGGAAATGAACACACTCTACATTCATTTCCGTGACACAGAACAGAACATATAGAATAAGCTTATACTACTAAATAGAAGAAGCAAATCACGATTAACAAGGATCAAGATACTCCAGGAGAAAGTTCTTACTGTTCAGAGAGCTGACATACAAGTTTCGTTGCATAGTGCAGATCTGATCCCTGAATTTCAAACACCACATTTACAGTCAAGACAATTGCAATATGTAAAAAAAAGAGGGAAGAGAAGAAAATAACAGGAGTACTTTCTTCACTAACCATACATAAGAGCAACCCGCAGTCTCTTGAAAGCTCAAAGCCAATTCTGTCGACCGCTCTGGATCTCTCCACGAGATTATGTGTCTGTATATTGACACAATACCACTTATTAGAAAGAAAAAAACAGGATATCAATCAAAGCTGATAAAACCCAAAGTCTACCTTCTTGCTTCCTGTAAATATCCTCAGTGTTGATGGGATGCACAAGCAACGTCTCGTTATCATCTTCATCGATTACACATAGACTGAGTTCTTCAGAACGCTGCAACATATAGCATTTTAATTAAGCTACAAGTCCTTAAAATATATTTACAGAATAGAGTTTAACTCAATTAGAATCAGAACATCACCTCCACGTAGTCGATGCTTACATGCCCAGTTCCTCTATCATCCCATTTACCATCTTCATTCAAATGATACACCTTCACTCTCTGAACAATCCGATACAATAGTGAATTTAAAGGGAAAGTTAAAAAAAAAAAAAAACATTTGCTTCCTCTCTGAACATTTCCTTAATCGAGAAAAACCTAATTCGAATCAAGTGACCGAACAAGCAAAGCGAGAGAGCGAGAGCGAGAGACGCACCTGCATCGAATTGGAATTAGATTGTGGCTTATCCGGGGCGCCCATCACTGATTCCTCCACGTCCAGCACCAAATCGATCCGAGGAATTGATAATAGCGAGCGAAGCAAAGTTAGGGTTTTGGAGCAAGAGGAGGAAGGAGACGAATAAAAGGCGGGAGATTGAGCTCTCGAAAGGGGGCGAAATCAAATAGGAAACCCTAATTTACTATAAGGAGAATCAAAAGAAATTGAGATTCTCTCTCTCTCTCTCTCTCTCTCTCTAGCTTTTTAATTTCTGCGAAGGCCTTTCCCCAACCTTCGAAAGGCGACAGAAGAGAAGGGAGGAAAAGGAAACAAAAAAGAAATAAACAAAGCAGCGGAAAATATTATAATGGTTCATACGTTACGGAGAATATTCCGTTAATACCCTCAGTCACTATGGATTTACTGAAGAGAGCCATCAAGCGCGAGGCAATACATTCCCACGCGCTCTCTTCCCGCGAATCTGCTCGCTGTCTTTAAAAATGACAGCCTGTGACGTAGAAGTTATGACGACCTCCAATCATATGGAGCCAGGTGGGATTTTGCTTATTTACGGTATGTGAGATTAGTGAAGTGTTATGGGCCTTATGGCTATTGTGATCAAGTATATACACACGTGAGTTTAGGTTGTTGGTGTTTTTCTTTCACGCAACCAAAGTTGAATTTTTTGCCCACAAAAACCTTATTATCGATATTCAAGGAGCAGTTGTGCTCTGATCGTAACAACAGAATATCCTAACTAACAGAACACTCTAATCACTTGATCAAATTAATAATCTGAAGATATACCAATCCATAATTGATAGCAAAAATCAAACTTATTGTAACTCAAAGAAGATATTTGTGATATGCACAGCCATACGAGTTTTTTAACAAGCTACCAGTATATTCATGAAACGAGAACCTAACAAATGGGCGATGATCGATTCAAATGTCCCAGACATACATTTACAATACAGAACTATCATGATACAGAACATAACTTTAGATTACAGAACCCTATAAAAAATAACAAGCTAATGTCCGATATAATCCCTAAATATGATAGATACAGCCTCCCAGTTTTCAATTCAAGATAACATATGAACAATTGTGCAAAAACCAATCAAATAAAGAAACTCAAAACCATACGAAATGAAAATCCATGATATTAAATTGAAGGCCAGGATAACAGAGTACATAAACCTCACGCTTAAACATAATCAAACCAAACATAACGCGAAATGTAAATTGGTTCCCTTGTCTAAAACAGTCTTAATTTCATTAAAAAAACCTCAAAACGTCACTCAGAGAGAATCAAAAGCTTAATCTTCAGTGGTGGCATTCTCGCCGCTCTTGACGTTGTGCTTCCTTGCGTACCTCTGGTTCCTCAAGAACTTAGGATCCATCTGTAATCATTTCAGCATAAAAAAACAAATCAAACCGTGAAACAAAAATTCAAATCTAGAGAGTTTAAGTCTAAGCTTCTATAAAGACTAACCCCTCTGGTGGGAGTGTGACGGTGCCTCCTTGGCTTCTTGATTCCGTTCTTGTGGGCCTTAGCCGACTGGTTATGCGCCGTGTGATTCTTCGACTTGGCCATCTCTGTAAACAAAACACTATTCAATCAAATCACGATCGGAACAACCGAAAGAAAGATGATATAATCGGCGCGGTAGAAGAAGAAGCTAACCTGAGTAAAATGGAAGAGAGACTAGAGAACTTGATCGGCTAGGGTTTCCCCAAAAAGATCATACGTATGAATTTATAGTTGAAAGTTAAAGTGCCCTAATAGATCAAATGGGCTTCAAAATATTTGGCCCGTTAAGAATCAATAAAGCCCATCAAGTGTGTAAAAAAACCTTCTTTTAAAAAAAAAAAACAATCATTTTTCCACTTACGCTTCCCAAAATGGCTCTTGTTCAATCCGTAACTCTTTCTCGCCTCAACGTCCCCTTATCGCCGATTCTATCCACACTCCATGCTCCGTCGTCAATCCGTCGACCGCCGTTCTCATCCTCCACCGCCGGGAACTTGTCCTTCTCGCCGTTGACGCATCAGCGGAAGCTTCTGTGCCCTCCACCTCGCGGCAAGTTTGTTAGAGAAGATTATCTTGTGGTATACTGTCTTACTCCACTCTCGTGTCTCCTTATTGTTATATAAGAACAATGTGTAAGCTCTATGCAGCACTAGACTGCTAATTGCTCAGAATTGATATTTGCTTATTTTGAGAATCTGTGGATAACTAACTCTATGAGACTGACAACAAGTGGGAGATTCGCTGTTGGCTTAATTTTTTTTCGTGTTTTTATTGGTTTGACAGAAGAAATTATCAGCTGAAGAACTTCAAGAGCTGGTGAAAGGAGAGAGGAAGGTGCCGGTCATTGTTGATTTTTATGCCACGTGGTGTGGACCTTGTATCTTGATGGCCCAGGAACTTGAAATGGTACACATCGATTCTCATCCCTCACCTTCTTTGTTTCTTACGTATTCGGTATTCCCCATTTCATTTGCTTCTTTTTTTAGCCTCTAGTATGCTTATATTGTTACAAACGTTGGATTTTGCTACTCGTCATCTTTCATATTATCCTGAATCTTGAAATGGGTTGGTCAGTGAATTGTAGACTTGCTAGCTCAGCAAAGACTCTAAGGTAAGTTTTGAGAGCTCACTGGTTTTTTTTAAGGGAACTATGAAAAGGCATTGGGGGCATTCTTGATTTATCTATGGTCGGGTTTGGACATAGCTCAAGAGTTTAGATACTCTTCTCGTAAATCAAGTTTATTCTACCGTGTAGTGTTTGGTGAGTTTAATAGGAAAAAGCCATTTCCAGTCTTACATGTGTTCTCTCCCGTTCCTTATGGTAAAGATATCTTGTCGTGAACTTGGCGTGTTTCCATTTACAGAAGAAATTGTTCGAACTGTGTGTGGGATTGGAGTAACTCACTATATTCTTTAGATTCGTGTTAAATAGCTGTACTCTTTGGGAAAGATCATTGTCTCTATCTACTCGCTATTACTCTGCAAATATCTCGGGAGATTCATGTTAACTAGTTTTGCTATTTTTGAAACAGCTTGCAGTAGAGTATGAGAGCAATGCAATGATTGTGAAAGTTGATACAGATGATGAGTACGAGTTTGCACGCGACATGCAGGTAAACTCTTACTCTCTCACCTTCTATTTTTTTTTTCATGAGTCTCCTCTTAGTGTATCAATGTGAAAGCAAATCTTTAATATGCAGGTTCGGGGTTTGCCTACATTGTTATTCATCAGTCCTGACCCAAGCAAAGATGCAATCAGGACAGAAGGGCTAATCCCAATTCAGATGATGCGGGATATCATCGACAACGACATGTGAAGTCTTGTCCTGAAGAAACACTTTCTTGCTTTAGGATTGAAATAGTTATTGGCTTTTTGAGGATGCGGTAAGAACGTCATCTAGTTTCATAAGAAAATTATAAACGAGATGAATATAGTAATCTAAGAATTTATATGTATCCAGTGTTATTTTCGGTTAAACCTTCAGAGCATAGGTGAAGCTGAAGATCTGAGCCGTTGATCTGGCACATTTAAATCACGGTTCAGTCCGGGTTAAGTTAATGTTTAATTTCTTAATTAATCAAAAACATTTCAGCGCCAATTCGATTGGCGCCCTTTCCTTTTCACCCAAATATACAAAAAAAGAAAACTCCTCCCGGTTTTGCAGTTTGTTTAGGCGCCTAATTGGTCGGTACAGGGGTAGGGTAGTTTCGTCATTTTCTACAGTAGGTTTTAGCCGGCCCAATTCAATTTTATAAAAATGGCGTTTGGTTTATAGATCTGATTCTTGTGGTGTTTGTTGGGTCGTTACTGTGAAACACAAAAAAAAAAAGAAAATATTACACCACAAGACAGTTTTCCTTTTTAATAACACTATAAGTCAGTTTATACTCCTCACACACTTTTGCTTCCCCAATACACGCTTTTACATCTTCCAACTCACAAAATAATTGAAATCTAACTAAAGTCTAACTAAATATTAAAATATTATTTATTCATCTCACCATAGTTGCAGAAAATACAATAAACTCATATATATTGTGAATCTCAAGCTTGAAGCAACATAAATCTATGGTTGGTCGTCGTTTGCGAGTCTCTCCTAAACCACAACAACTCCATCGCGCCTTCATCCCCCACGGTGTTTCTGTCGACTACACCGCAGCTCATCCGCGTCCGTCAAACCCTCGATTACATCAACTTGATTTCATTTTAGATCCTCCACTATCTTGGCAGTCTCACCGATTTATGCTTCTCTTCCGTGATCCTCGTCAAACCAAATCTAAGTTTAATATATCGTTCTCTTTCGTTATGCTCTAAATTGAAGCTCATCAACAATGGCCAAATTTTAAATATTGCATTTTTAGTCCTTAAATTTCTCTTTTTTATAATTTGGTCACTAAGTTTTAAAATGTGCAGATTTTTCTTCAATATTTTCTCAGACTTTTAGATTGTGCAAATAAAGACGTATATGCACTAAAATCTCTAAATGCATCTTAAAATTACATAAATGAACTTAATTAAGATGCTATAAACTATTATAATCATTTATTATTAATTATATGTCAACAAAGTTTTTTTTGTTACTAAATATATTCCTCTTCACGATCAACTTGAAAATCAATTTCGTAATGCTTTATATAATGATAATTAAGAAATTTCATAGTTTACTGCCACTACATCTTTGAATGCAATCTATCTAATTTCCAAGTGCGTATACATGTAGTGCACACATGTACATAAGTTGACCAAAAAAAAATGTACACATGTACACTAATAGTTATAAACAATTATGCAGTATGTATCCATGTAAATCAAACAAAAAATGTATCTTAACGTTGTATTCTACTTGTATTGTACATGGCTTTAATAATATCTTAACGTTGTATTCTACCCAATTTCCAAGTATTGTACACATGTACACTACCATATATGTTGTACACATTGACACCTTCAATTTTAATATACACATGTACACTAATAGTTATAAACAATTATGCAAGTATGTATCTAGGTAAATCAAACAATTTTTTTTATCTTAAGATCGTATCTACTTGTACATCGCTTTAATAATGTACTCATGTACACTCGTAAATATATACACATGTATATATATAATTTTTTTGTACACATGTACACATGTATATATGTAATCTTTATGTACACATGTTCACATACATGACCAATAGTAAATTTTGATTATCATGATTATCAAATTATTTTAAGCGTTAAATTTACTAATCAAAAATTTGTGTCTACGTGATTTGTAGTTACAAATATTTTGCAAAAAAAAAACATTAAAATCATGTCACATTATTTAGGAGCATGGTGGTATTTTATGATTTTAATGGTTCTTAATAAACATTTTTGTTCATTTACCTCGATTATGTGTGTATCTAGGTGTTTATTACATTTTCCTACATATTTACGTATTGTGGGGGCTGGTTTGTACAATCTAAAAGTTTGGGCTGAAATTGAGGAGAAATCTACACATTTAAAGATTTTGTGCCAAATTAAGAAGAATACAAAAGTACAAGGATCTAAGTTGCAAAAACGAAATTTGGACAGAACTCCTCGGCTTCAGAGATGTGGATGAGACGGAACGACGGCAGAAGCAAAAATGAAACGGAGGACGACGCCGAGTAGAGCTTTGAGACGAGGCTTGGCTGCAGAGATGTGCTGGTCTGTCGAAGTTCTCGTCGGGCTTCAGAGATGTGCGGTTCCGTTGGAGATCTCGTCGGACTTGTTCTGGGCGTCAAGCTATTGTCGGAGTACAACGGAGATGAATTGCAGAGAACGACGTCGAGGAGGAAGATGTTCTGATGATTTCGCGGCGACGAAGGAAAAGACAAACCGCTACGGCTTCTGCTCGAGCTTGGCTGAAGTTCATCGATGGTGACGGAGGAGGGCCAAAAAGTACGGCGAAGAAGAACTGCAGCATAGATGATATGATGCATCCACCATGGATTGAGATACCGAAAAATGAAATGTGAAGAAGAAGTTTTTAATTTTAATTTTTTGTTTGTTCGTTTCAAATAAAAATAATAATCAACTTAATAAGATGGTAGGACCATTTTAGTTAGATGAATGACTTTAATTGTAATGGTTTGGTTTTAGTTACAAAAAACTCCCCACTAGCAGAAACTGTCTTAGAATGTAAATAAAACTTGAAAACTGACCTGCAGTGTAAAAAACTCAAAAAAAAATATCTCTGCTTCTCTTCTGACACTCCCTCGCTACTCTCTGTCTCCATTTTTTTTCAAATTCTTTGTTTTTTCTGATCTCTCTCTTGTCTTTGAGAATTCATCGCGATCTTCTCCAGCTCCTTCAGACAACTTCACCTGTCTGATTTTTTTGAAAATCCTCCCGATCTGCTGTTCGATTCAGACATTTTAACCGAAGTTGGGAGAATGCTAGATCACACCGAGAAAGTGAGTGATCTGATTATATCTTCTTGGTTTACTTTAGTGATCGGTTTAGTTTTAACCGCAATTTTCTTTGAGTGTAGATCTTCGATTCAGAAGCCATGACAACCAAGTTCACATCCGTAGATGCAACTGAAGAAATCAGCAGCAGCAGTGATGGAGGAGGAGGTACGATCAACGAGAAGAAGAGTTGCGCCATTTGCGGTACTAGCAAAACCCCTCTTTGGCGGGGGTCCCACCGGCCCCAAGGTTTAGACTCTTCTTGATCTTCACCTAACCTCGATTTCGATCCGATCCGATCTGATCTGATCTGTTTGGTTTGTGTTATGTAGTCGCTATGTAACGCATGCGGGATCAGGAACAAGAAGAAGAAAAGTACTGTTAGATCGGAAGTTAAGAAGAAGAAGAAGAAGCAGAGTTCCAAGATTGGTGACTCGTTGAAGCAGAGATTGATGGAGTTGGGGAGAGAAGTTATGATGCAGAGGAAGAAGAAGCTAGCGAGGAGAGCAAGCTGCTGTGTTACTCATGGCTCTTTCGTATGCTTCTTCTGTTTATGCTTAAACGTATCTCTCGATCTCATCGATTTGAGTTTAAATAATTAATTATTTTTAGTATGTTTTTCAGAGAGTATTAGCTAACGAATTAGTTTGTGATTTTGTTTTGTCTTGTTTAATTAACTTATTATCTGAATTTTTTTGTATTTGGTTTATGTGATATGTGGTAGAAAACCGAAAGATCAAGAATCAATATGATTTTTCAGTCTTGTTATAACATTTTTTAGTTGCATTTTTTTCTGAAAGTTTTGTCTTTATTAGGACAAAAATGGTGATGGTCTATCTGTCAATCACTTGAGAGTGTAATGTTCAAATTTGCCGCTTCATTTCTAGTGAAACCTTTAAAACAACCAAAACTTTTTGCCTTCTACATAGTTTCCCTCGTTAATTTGATATTAGTTTGGAACCAAAGACTAATATCAAAGTTTTTTTCTTGTATTACAAAAAAAAAAATTTGGAACCAAAGACTTTGTAGTTTGACTTGCATGGTACTGTTTGTTGATCCAATCATTTGAAATATAAATTCGAGTTGGAATTTTAAAGATTGTAAGTTGTAACCTACAAGGCTACAACACAATTTCTTTGAAGAGGAAGAGGAACAACTAGCAACTTGACGCAAGTGTGAAATATATGAATTTTCACATATGGGCCCAAATGGCCCGGAACCAATGCAATAAAGGATGCAAGACGAATTTGAAATATAACCTCATACTTATCAGTTATCACGTGATTCGTCAAGGGTTCGACTCTTTGTTCCAATTGTGCCTACACAATCCTTCTCAGGCCTTTGAATTACCGACCCAATTCGTCGTCATAGTGGATCCACCACTTCGCAAAGAGGCTTAGAAACTGACAGAAACGTGTTTAATCTAGTAAACTATAAATTAGTCACTAATAATTGTACCAGTTTACCATATAAATTTGTTATAGACTAATGATAAACGTGACATTTTATTTTCTCGGACAGAACTTCGTGGTAGACCAACGCCACCCAAGTGTGAATTATATAATATACAACGAAAAACCTCTTTAATTATATACTCTGGTCCATTGCAAACCAAACCGCGTGAACAACTTGCTAACTAATTGGTGCAAAACTATAAATAAGAATAAAACTTGAGGGTCTAACAGTAAATATTATGTTGCCTTTTTTTGACAATGTTGTCTTCTTACAGAAGCTGAAGTTCGGTAATAAAGTCTAGCTTCCACTCTCTCTCCATCTCCTTCCATTGTTCTCTCCATCTCCTTCCTCTCTCTCTCTCTCTCCGTCCTTCTAGGGTTTCGTTCATTTCATCACATTCAATTTTTTTTGCTCCTTTCATCTCAATTCTTCTCTGTTTTATTTATCTTTTGTAACAATCAGAGGAGAATGGATTCCAGTTCATGGATCAATCATCCTTCCGTTATTTCATCGAGACGATGTCAATCCAGATCAGGTTCTTACATATTTTTTGTTGTTTACGGATCCTGTTTTATTTTTTGGCTTCTTCGTGAGATTGATTGGTTTTGGGGGGCAGATTTGTTATATGGTGGAGGATACGAGGATCTCGAAGGAGAAGACGAATCTAAGTCGGAGTTTATCTGCCCGTTTTGCGCAGATGTTTTTGATATTGTAGGGCTATGTTGTCACATTGATGAAGAGCATCCTGTTGAGGCCAAGAACGGGGTAAAATTAACGAATCATTAATCAAACCCTTCTTTTAAAATGTTACGTCTTCGGAGACAGGATGTGTCTGATTCTTAGGTTTGATCTTGTCTTTGTTCAGATATTACAAAAAGTTTGGTTTCCTTTTAGAAAGTTTGAAGCTTTGCTTGAAATTGAAAATGTTGGCTTTTATGTTCTGTTTTTTTTTAAGTTCCGTCTTTGGAGACAGGATCTGTCTGAATCGTAGGTTTGATCTTGTCTTTAGCTTTAGCTTTGTTCAGATGCTACAAAAAAAATTGGTTTCCTTATAGAAAGTTGGAGGCTTTGCAGCCTTTGCTTGAAATTGAAAATGTTGGCTTTATGTTGTGTTCTTTTAAATGTTACGTCTTTGGAGACAGGATCTGTCTAATTCTTAGGTTTGATCATGTCTTTAGCTTTAGCTTTGTTCAGAGGTTACAAAAAAAGTTTGGTCTCTTTTTAGAAAGTTCCAATCGTTGCTTGAAATTGAGAATGTTAGCTTTATGTTCTGTTCTTTAAAATGTTACGTCTTTGGAGACAAGATCTGTCTGTTTCTTTAGGTTTGATCATGTCTTTAGCTTTATATTTGTTCAGATGTTACAAAAAGTTTGGTTTCCTTTTAGAAAGTTCCAAGCTTTGCTTGAAACTGAAACTGTTGTGGCTTTATGTTGTGTTCTTTAAAATGTTACGTCTTTGGAGACAGGACCTGTCTGATTCTTAGGTTTGTTCTTGTCTTTTTAGCTTTGGCTTTGTTCAGATGTTACAAAAACTTTGGTCTCCTTATAGAAAGTTAGAAGCTTTGCTTGAAATTGAAAATGTTGGCTTTATGTTCTGTTCTTAGTTTCCTCTTGTTTCTTCTATCAGATGAGCCCATTTGAATCCAATCTTGGAATATTTCTTTAAATTGAGTGTTCTTCATTAGCTGGTAATCAGTAAATTAGTGATCTTTCATGGATCACGATGCTACTCTTTGAAGAGTTACTTATCTGTTTTTTTTCCTCCCAGGTCTGTCCTGTATGCACAAAGAGGGTGGGATTAGATATCGTCGGCCATATAACAACGCAACATGCGAACTTCTTTAAGATATCCTTTTAACTTTTGATGTCTTGATGCTTTGTTCTGTAGTACGTAACGTAATCGTTTGGTTTACAAGTTAAAGAGTGAATGTGTTTCTTTCCTTGACGAGAGATTCTACGTGCAGCGAAGGAGAAGGTTGAGAAAAGGTGGATACGGCTCAGCTTATCTCGCCTTGAAAAAAGAGCTACGTGAAGCGAACTTACAGTCTCTTCTCGGTGGATCTACACGTTTCACTTCTTCAACCAATTTAGATTCTGATCCGTTGCTGTCATCCTTTATGTTTAGTTCTCCTTCAACCAAATCTGTTACACCTGTTGTAGAAGGAACCTCAGCTACAAAACTCTCGCTAAAGGAATCTCTCAAAAGGTATTTTGGATATATGTATTGACCTTCTGCTCCCAAGGAAGCATACAATATGGCTTCTTTCTCACTTGGTTTCTGACATTTGTTTGTGCAGAGAGATTCAAGAAGCTCCACTTTCAGGTGAAGATCAAGAGAAGTCTAAAAAGAGCGAGTTCGTGCGAGGTTTGTTGTTGTCAACCATGCTTGGAGTTGGAGACAGTTTCTAAATTTACGGTATAGACATTGCCTTGTTGTCGAGATATGCATGCGAGAGTGAGTAATCTGAGGTTAGAATTGTTAAGAGATGTCTCAGTGTATGATGGAAAAGCTTGTAAGTTAAGTTGATGCAGAGTGAAATCCATATATTATACCCTTGAGACTTTCATCGATTCAAATAAATGAGAGTTGGATTTTTTTTTTTTTCTTTCTCTGCCCTCACTTTACAAAGATGATACGTCAGACTCAGACGACTTATAAGTTATAACTAGAAGATGACATGAAACCACTGAATCTGTACATAGTGAAGGGAGCATAAAACCAGAAAACGGCCTGTAGGAGGCCATTCCAATTTTTTTATTTTTATAAAAAAAATATTAAAGTTATATTATACATAATATTACATATTTACTTTTACATAATCTAAAAAAAATTCACTTTTATTTATTTTTGTTAACCATTTTATTTTATACTTACATATTTATATGAATATATAAATTTTTTATAAAAAAAATAAAAGTAATTATACTTTATATTAAATAGAAATGTAATCTATTTCTCTGTTAATTTTACATAATCTACAAATAAATTTTTACTTTTATTTATTTTTGTTAACCATTTTATTTTATACTTACATATTTATATGAATATATAAAAAAAAATTTAAAAAATGAAAGTTGGTAGCCTATGAAGTAGAGGTCCCATTAAATTGTTTCACAACAATTGGATCAACTCCGGCTCTGCATCTAACTATACAAAATTGTACCAACTAGCAATTTTTGTATGAGTTAACTAATGGTGATTACCTGTAATCAAAAGTTTTATATGAGTTTGAATTATGAAATAATTCATTAAAGCTTACTAAAATGACAAAGAATAAGTAAAAAAGAAATAACTGAAAAAAACTTTATCATCATCATGAAGAGTGAACACATGTGGATCTGCTTCTCATGAACATCTTCCAATCCGACAAGTTATTATCCAACACCCGGTTCCTCACATGTGGATAACCACATAACTTGTAGTCCGATGGATTAAAAACCGGCAACTCCTTCTTAAACCGGTTCTGTTTCGGTGTACCAAAAACCGGGGTTTCCTCGGTTAGGTTCCCCATGAAATTTGCACCGTTGGTCTTTAGACATCTCTCTATCACCTTGTTCTCTTCTCTGAACTTATCCCTAATGTCCCTGAGGGTTTGACAAAACCGGTTCGGTTTAGTCTCTGTGCGGTTCTCTTTGGTTTTGTGTGAGACTCGGCTGCATTTCAGACATGTATTCTTTCGACGGTCTGTGTTGAAGCATCTTCTCTTTGTTTCGTCTGAAAGACATAAATAAGCCTACATGCGCTCAAGACAACAAGAAACCAAGTAAGCTCTAGAAACCGGAACATAACCGGGTTACTCAGTACAACTTAATTGAACCCGCCAAACCGGGTTATAGGATCACTATATTGTACTGGGACAATGAATGAGTTCATGGATAACACGAGGATGCTATTATTAAGCGTACGATTATGTCCCAACACACCTTTATAGCTTAAACTAATAACAATGTATTATTGTATTTCCTGAGAAAATAATAATATATTCACGTGTAGCTTGCTGGGAATTGAATTTATAAATAAGATAAAAATGGCTGACCTCGTGGATGAGCTTGAAAGCAATATCCGCTTTTGGGTGATTGTTTTTATCGGGATGAATCTTCAGAGCTGAACAAACAAAAAAAAAAATAACGATTTATCGTAGAGATAAACTATATGAAATAAATATTTAAAGTCTAACATTGATAACTAATCACATTCAAATCCAAAAATGAAACTGATATGGAACCTGACCTAGTTTGTGATATCGTTTACGTATGAGCTTGACCTCGGCATCTTCCTGGACCTGTATAAATCATATACATAATCAATCCAATGTCTCTTTTTAATATGAATAGAAGGTAATTAAAATGATTGAACAAAAAAAAAAAAGGGGGTTTTTTCCAAAACTAACCCACAACTTGATTTTAATCCCAAACCTATACCCAAACTTGAATCAAATGCCAAACTAACCTAAAAGCCTAGTGAAATTACAGCTCAGCCCCTTGTGACCAAACAAAAAAACAGAAGCCCTTTTTACGAATATAGCCCCAGTAAATCGTCTGAGTCATCTGAGATGTTGGAAGTCGTCTGGACGACTGAAGTGTAAGTCGTCTAGTACCAGTTTATTTTAAAAATAATTTATAAATCTTGTAAAAAATATTTTGATGCGTAAAAAATAAAAATCAAGTAATTATAAACAGTTTTAAAATATAAATTAAGATATGATATAAATTGATTTGTTTTGAAGATAGATGAGTGAAAGTAGTGAATCATGAAATACTTTTTTAGGAGTTTGGCAAACATATGTTGTAGTATTGTATGTATTGTTAGGGTTAGATTTTGAAAAACTAAAATATTTTTTCAAAAATTAGTTTTCACCTATATGTGTTTTTTTTGTGTATAGTAAACACTTTTCAAGTTTGATTTGGTATTATGAAGTGTTTAATTAGATAATTAAGTTTAGGGGTTATGTTTAGGGTGTGGACGACTTATATTTCAGTCGTCTGTTGAATAATTTACCCAGACGACGTATATTTCAGTCGTCCAGACGACTTACTTGTAAGTCGTCTGGGAAGTCTTCTATTTTAGTTTCCCGCTAAAAATATTTAATTTCCCGCTAAAAATATTAAACTCTTCTGGACGACTTACATGTAAGTCGTCTGTTTTAATTTCTTCACCAGACGACTGAAATGTAAGTCGTCCAGGAAGTCGTCTGAGTCAAAAATATTTAATCTAATTGGATTTTTTGTTTCCCTATAAAAAGAAAAAATTTACACATTCTCTCTCCTCCTCTCAAATGGCTGCTGCAACAAAATGTAATGTTCATCATTCTAAAACTCTCCAACCTCTCTCTAATCTCTTTGACTTGAAAACACCAAACTTTATATGAATTTTTCAGTTTTGTCTCATGTATTTCTTATTAATCTATCTCTTTGCAGGTTTTTAATCAAATGGTACTCATCTTCCACTAACTTAGAGGTAGATCTATTAATTTTAGATATGTATTTTTGTGTGTTCTATAAATGTAGATTTATCTAATCTTCCACTCATTTTCTCTATTTTTAAGTCATTTGAACGTTTTTGGATATGCAGGTTTTTCAGATCTGGATTTGATGTGCAGGTTTTTCAGATCTGGAAGACTTCTGGGACGACTTACCTGTTAGTCGTCTGGAAGTCGTCTGGAAGTCGTCTGGCCTTCTTGGAAGTCTTCTGACAAAGTCGTCTGGACTTCCAGGAAGTCGTCTGGACTTCCAGGAAGTCGTCTGGACTTCCAGGAAGTCGTCTGGACTTCCAGGAAGTCGTCTGGACTTCCAGGAAGTCGTCTGGATTTTTCTGAGCGTTTTGGTAAGTTCTTATGTCTGATTTTTCTTCATTTGGTAACTTCTTGTTGTATAAAGTTCTTACTTTTTTCCCAAACTAAAACTCTCCAAACCCACTCTAATCTCTTTGACTTGAAAACACCAAACTTATATGAATTTTTCAATTTTGTCTCATGTCTTTGTTACTAATCTATTTTTTTTTTGCAGGTTTTTAATTAGATGGTACTCATCTTCCACTAATTTAAAGGTAGATCTTTTATTTTTAGATATGTATTTTTGTGTTTTGTAAAGGTAGATTTATCTAATCTTCCATTCATTTTTTGTTTTTAAGCCATTTGAACGTTTTTGAATATGCAGGTTTTCCAGATCTGGATTTAATATGCAGGTTTTTCAGATCTGGAAGACTTCTGGGACGACTTACTTGTTAGTCGTCTGGAAGTCGTCTGGAAGACGTCTGGACTTCCTAAAAGTCGTCTGGACTTCCTGTAAAGTCGTCTGGAAGTCGTCTGAACTTCCTAAAAGTCTTCTGGCAAAGTCGTCTGAACTTTCTGGAAGTCGTCTGGACTTCTTAGAAGTCGTCTGGACTTCTTAAAAGTTGTCTGGTCTTGTCTACTCAAGTGGAATCCAAGCTTGTCTTTGTAGATGAATGATCTATAATAGTTTTGTTTGTGGTCTGTTTTGTAAATTGCATGTATACTCTTTAGTTGTGATTTTTTTGTAAAATCAGTAATAATGTTTTCCAAGATGTATTAAATGTGCTAACAATGTGTTTTACACATTTACAAATCAATGAAATAATAGACTTCAGTAGCCTTTTTCTTATCTTTGGATCTCTCATATGCAATAATAAACTCCAATGGCCTTTTTCTCATCTTAATAAACAAGAATGTTGGTAAGAGATGGAACAAATAATAGTAACTAGTCAAAGCATTTCATATTTTTTATAAGTTTGCATTGAAAAACTTAGTCAATTTAGTAAAACTAAGGGAGAGAACATATTTTGTAAATATGAGTTTTACATATCTTGAAGTTACTTATCACTCTTAAAAATACAAGTTATTCAAAAACTAACGTAAAAGACTTAAAAACTAGTGGAGAAGACGCGGACGACTTCAATCTAAGTTATCTAGACGACTAACTATATGTCGTCTGGTCAACGCAGAGGTTATTTTTGCAATTGACTTTGAAATCTGTTATTTCGGACGACTGAAAGTTAAGTCGTCTACTATTGTTTGGTTAAAAAAAAACTCCAAAAAAGCTAGACGACTTATTTCATTTCAGTCGTCAGAGGTTAGTTTGCATTTGACTGGATTATTTCAGAAGTTTGACTTTTTGGACGACTTACATTTCAGTCGTCTAGTGAAAATTAAAATAATAATATTTTTTTAAAAGTAGACGACTTACAGTTAAGTCGTCATAGGTTAGTTTTGCAATTGAAAAAAAAAACTTCAAGATTTAATTATATACAGACGACTTATAATTCAGTCGTCCACGAGACGACTGAAATGTAAGTCGTCCAGGATTTACGAGGTTTGACCAGAATCTCGGAAAAAAGTCCTGGACGACTTACAATTAAGTCGTCTGGTGGACGACTGAATTATAAGTCGTCTGTGTATAATAAATCTTGAAGTTTTTTTTTTCAATTGCAAAACTAACCTATGACTACTTAATTGTAAGTCGTTTACTTTTAAAAAAATATTATTATTTAATTTTCGCCAGACGACTGAAATGTAAGTCGTCTGGGGAAGTCAAACTTCTGAAATTATCCAGTCAAATGCAAAACTAACCTATGACGACTGAAATGTAAGTCGTCTAGGTTTTTGAATTTTTTTTGAAACCAAACAATAGTAGACGACTTAACTTTCAGTCGTCTCAGGTTACAGATTTCAAAGTCAATTGCAAAAATAACCTCTGCGTTGACCAGACGACTTCCAGGTAAGTCGTCTACAGCCAGACGACTGAAAGGTAAGTCGTATACAGCGAGACGACTTCCCAAGTAAGTCGTCTGACGAACAGATCTGGAAAAAAACTCGATGTCATACCTTAAATTGGTGAGATAAGTTCCTTAGCATACATAAGGCTTCTCCAAGCACACAGAATCACAAACGAAAGTCACCCACCATAATCGTTAGCTTCTATGACTTTATGAACCATAAAAATTTTAGAATCAAAATCTTGGGTTTTTTTAGCTCATTGTGGAGAGAAAGTGAGAGATATGTTGTGTTAGTTCACAAGAATGGAAAAAGAAGAAGGGTAAATCGATTTTGGGAGCATTAAGAGCTTCAAATTGGTTGTTCATGGTGGTTGTGGTATTGATGACAATGGCAATCTTGTAATTACTTGATGATGATGAGGGGAGAGAGTAAAAATGTCATTTTCGAAAAAAAAAAAAAAAAAAAAAATTGATGGCCTTTTCGTAAATTATATGAACTTGTGGGGTGAATAGGGCAAAACCAATTTTCAAAAAAAAAGGGAGGTTAGTTTTGTGTTTGACTTTAGTTGTAGGTCAATTTTGCAAAAATCCCAAAAAAAGAAGGCAATTAAAATGTATCCAGTATATTTAAAAACTGAGACATGAGAAAAGAACATACACCGAGAATGAGATACCAGTCGATGAAACATGAACCCGAGCGATTGATGTGAATGCAAGAGATGGTGATCTCGACAGGGAACAAATCTCTGAGACCAATGCCGCTTTTGGATCCGGTCCGGGTCGGATCTTACCCATTGCAAGAATAGTTTCAAGAATCTTTCCAGGAAAAACTTTTCTCTAGGGAAAGAAAATGGTAGGAGTGAGCAGAGAGAGAGAGAGAGAGAGAGAGGAGGAAAATACGTTAAGAGAAGGCAGGCAGACTTTGCGGGAGAAACATTTTAAATTAGAAGAGAGAGAAGAGATATAAATTGATCCATTTATTATAAAAGAATAAGTTATAGCGAAATATCCAAATTTTCAAATAGAAGAACGGGTAAACGTAACCGTAGATTTATCATGTATGAATAACTAAGGTTACGTGGTGAAGTGGATAGTAAATAGTAAATTCCATCCATAATAGTTAGGTATAGTTTTTTGAATTATGACAGAATTTATAATACAAGAGTAACGTTATTATTTCTGTTATATGTACAAAACTTAAAAGTAGAACATGAAACTTGTGATAGATAACATGAACAACATATACTAAAGGATGTCTTTATTTGAAACCAAATGAAATAGGTGAAACAAACAAAGTTGGTGACATAAACAAGAAAATGAAGCGACTACCCAACTTCTATTTTATTTTTATCGAATACATGAAGTATCGAAGCTGCGGTGATTTTTATATTGGTTTCATATAATCAAATTTGATGGTTCCAAAACAAAACTCTCGGAAATCTAATACTATATGTATATGTATGTGAGTATATATTACATAAAAAAAATGTTAACTGGCACTGCTTTGAAAATTGGATTTAGATTGGATTTCGTGATTTTTTTTTTCTGGTGTTTGATGTTTGACTATAACTAGAGACAACACCAATAGTATATGACAATGGCTTTGGACATAAGCTAAGTATGTACCTAATGTTGCATGCACGATAATTTATAAGCCCAACAAATCCTCTAAATACAGTATTTTATATCATAAACAATATTTATCTTTTGCTTGTGGCTGACTTATTGTAATGAAGCCAAACAAACTTCAGTAGTACTAGTATATAATTCGAAATCTAATAGATCACTGCTCAGATCAGTATTAAGTCAAACATAGCGGTTAGTAATTGGTCACCCGAAAGTAAAATTCGCATGGGGATGCTAACTTCTTGATTATGTCCTGAATTTTTATTTAATTATGTATTTAGGATGTTTATTGGTATACTCTCATTACTTCTCAAAGTAGAAAACCAAGACGCCCGATACTAACATGACATTTGTGGTTTTATGTGACCCCTTCCAAGGAATGAGAAGTCAGCCTTTTGTTCAAGTATGCTTGAGAAGAATATTGAAAATGCTCATCTCAGCCTAAAAAGATGTATCTTCGGATCTAATATTTCTTGATTAATCAAAACATTTTACTGTTTTACTTAGCCATTTAATAACAAAGTTTACAAGGCTATGACTCTTTAAGTTCATACAGTTTGAAAAAAAGAGTTTAGAAGAATAAAAAGATAAACATGAAAAGTTGTTATTCTGTGGACTTAATACTACATAACGAAGCATTAATGAGATAATATTTGTGGTAATATAGATTTACATATGCTTATACTGGGAATAATCTTTGTGGTAATAGTACCGAAGATATATATACTCGGAAGCCAAAATGTGGAGTTACATATGATGAGAATGATTTCAGAAAACGTTCTATACTGTATTTGATAAAGTTTAAGATATGGAGAGGGAAAATATAGAAGGTTATGAATATAATTTGGAATGCATGCCTAGTATAGTCCGAGAACACAAGTGTCAGTGCGCACGTGAGATTTATGGTGAAGCTGTCAATGATCAATCCCCAGCACCATTTGTTTACGAGCCGAAAGTACAGTTTCTTCCATTATGCTATAAATGATCGCTACAGTTTTCCGTGTGTTTTCAGACAAAGGCACAACCAACAAGTTTATAAGAACATTAAAACATCTGAAATACCAATGCAAGTGGTCAAGAAAGTCACTTTGTAACTTATGATTCTGTTCTACTTCTATTTATACTTTCGTCTCTCGATTTAGGAGGGAAAACAATATAGTTTACGCAACAAACGGACTTTCTTGGGCTTTTTTATAAAACAAACGGACTTTCTTGGGCTTTAATATTTTATAATTGGAATATGGCCCAACTTGAGTTATATAGCCCACTTTTGGGGCTTTTCGAACAAGAATATGGGTCCCATCTTTAGGCGTCTATTTTTTATAACCACGTGTACGTAAGTCAGTTACGTGTCCGAACTTACCCGCCTTACTCGGATCCGAGTCAGCTTCTCGATATTTATTTCTGACACTACCGGCAAGTTGTCGTCAGATTTATAGATGATGGAGTTCTCTCTGATCGGCGCCGATACAGTCTCAGTTTTCACGGCGAAGCGAGGCATAGCGTTTGGAAAATCTCTTCTCAACCGATGGGATTTGACGAATCACATTTCGTTTGCTGTTGATGCAATCTCCTCTTCACCGGTCAGAGCCAGCTCTTATAAGACAATCAGAAGGATCCGCAAGAAGCGGCGTACGAAGCGCGTTTCCTTCGGCGAACACGGTGGCGATTTTGGTCGTTTTCTACTAGAAGGCGATTTTATCGGTGGTAACGACGGTCCATTCGGATCTGGCGGTGGCGACGATGGCGGTGGTGGAAAGGGATGGAACTACGGTGGTGGTGGTTGGGATGAGTCTTCGTCGTGGTCTTGGTCGGATCCAGCAATGGAGTTGTGTATGAAGTGATTTGCTGGATCGCCTTATCGAACTGTGTACATTTCGCGTTCAAGAGGATAGTGAGAATCGTGACTGACGGTGAAAGGGAGAAGTTGAGCCTCACGTTATCTCCGGTGTGCTGACAACTTCGTGGTTTGGTTACAGTCACATGTCTGAATGATCTCTCGATGTGTACTTATAATTAATTTATTTTTATATACATGTGTACATAATTTCATTTGGTTTGCAATCTAATTTTCGAGTGTCTTTTATGATGATAATGTGGATAATTGATTTTTAACTGATAAAGCTTAATAAACTCCGTTACAGATACAAACTTGTTCATGTGAGTAACAAGGATTTTATATTATTAAGCACTGTGCTTGTCTCTTAACTCTCGGGAGCTTGATTACCCATGGATGGTGGGGGTTGATTTTGGTTCCAGTTCTGTGATGTTGGCTCTCTCCTCTCCACCTGCACAGTCTCACGGCGCCTATCGTACCTAGGCCTAGAACGATTTCTAGTTTGGCGCTGTTCAGTGAACCTGTACTGTGGTCTTGGTATCACCTTTCCTTCAATGTACAAGTCACCTGAAACATCACCAAAAAAAAAACAAATTTGGTTTAGACGCTAAACTTATATCTCTCACAATGTATATAGAAAATCCAAAAAATAATAATAATAATTACAAACCTCCATAGTCTTTGTTTGGTACATCAAGATAAGAATCTGGTAAGACCCAGAGAACACCAGGCAGCCCTGAAGAATCACACAACACTACTCTAATCAGGTATCTTATATATTCTGCCTTATTTCTAAAGACAATAATTCACATTCAGATAGAACAACATCAAAGAGACGTTTTCTCCTTAAAAGCTACATAAGAACTGAAGCTATATAAAAGTCAAAGTAACAACCTTTGACTTTGCAAGAAAGCTCTTCAGAGATCAAAGCACCAAAGCCAGTGTACGTCGAAGTGCAGACCGAGTAAATCTTCTTCTTTGCCTCCTCCTCGCTACAACAAAAACCCAAAAAAAAAAAATCAAATTCCAAAATGCACAAACGAAATGATTATTAAAAAGAAAAGAGATTTTGCCTGCCAACAACTGAAGTCAACGTTTTGACATAAGCACTGATCATCTCATCTTCGGTCGGTTTGGGATCAGTGAACTCCATGACGATGAGCCAGTGCTCGTAATCGCACCCGTCCAGAAGAATCGTCTCCTTCGGCGGACGGTTGCTCCAGTTCGGGGAAGGATCGTTCAGAGGAGAGTATCCTGACCCAGATGTCTTGGGTCGGGTCGTTACGTAACACGGGCCTAATCCGGTTCGGGTCGAGGAAAGCTTGTCGATTAAAGACACGGCGAATCGAGAGCGGGAAGAGAGCGTGGAGAATGAAGAGCAAGAGGAAGTGGACGAAGAGAGGGTATTGGTTAGGACGGTCGCTAACTTGCGCCGGACTGTGAAATGAGCCATCGCCGCCGGTGAGGGTTTCAGCTTCTTCTCTTTTTCCTCTCTTCATTTTCAGTATGCTTCGAGACACTTTATGGGCTAAGTGGGCCTTAGTTTATGTTTTCTAGATGGGCTTGTTTGGGTATTTTGGATATCAGGTCTTTTGGGCAAAGGGTTACTACTGAACTTATTTTCGGTTCGGATAGTAAAATTAGGATTCGAAAAATATTCGGAAGAAGGTTCTCATTTGGTTCCGGTTCCAATTCGGTTATTTTGGGTAATTCGGATACTTTAGATAGTACATCGGATATTTTGGATAAAATATCGAATAATTATAATGATTCGGATAAAATCTTATATATTTTGAATTACTTTGGATATTTCGGATAAAACTATCTGGATACTTTCGAGTAGTTTTCTTCAAATATTTTCATAAACTTTTAGTATAATTTTAAATTTTAAATATATATATATTTAATTATGTAATATATATACATAATTTATATTTAAGATATTCGGGTACTCGTTCGGGTTTCAGTTCAGTTTGGTTCGGTTCAGTTGTTTCAGGTATAGAAATATAAGAACCATTCGAGTATTGAGAGTTTTGCTCTGGTTCTTGTTTCAGGTATTTCGATCCGGTTCCAATTTCGGGTATTTCGGTTGGGTTCCGATTGTTTTTCCCAATCCTATTTCAAACTTTCATTAAGGTTGTCCAATGTACTCATCAGTCTAATCTTTCTAGATAAACCAGATGGTTAATGTAGCTTAATGAGATTATTACCTCCCTCTTTTTAATTGGAAACGAAAAAAAGCACGAGGGATTCTCCCAGTGGCCAAGGTAAAAAAGTTATATGTTGTTCCCTTGAGAAAGTAGATCTTGAAGAAGCAAAATAAACTTTGCTACTCAGGTTGCAGCTCCAAACATGGCGTTGAAGGTACTGGACACAGCAGTGCAAGTCCATGGAGCAGCTTGTTTATCCTCGGACACATTCTTGGCTCATCTGTGGCAACAACGGCTAGAACCCTCAGGATTGCTGATGGAGCTGACGAGGTTCATCTTGGAACCATTGGCAAATTAGAAGTACAGAGAGCTTCAAAACTTTAACATTATTTTCTCAGAAAAAAGAAACAGATGTTTTGTATTCTACATGCAGCAAAATAAGCCTGAAACCTAAATAAGTTTTATACAAGATCTTCTCAACTGTATCTTGTTAATACAAAATGCATTGTGAGACTCATCTCATGCCTCATGGCATCTGCTTCCTACTCTGTTATATCTAAATCAATCCTCATTCAGTATGAAATATTAGAATCATACATATTTTCTTTATAAAAAGTTATCATGATCCCATGAACTCATGCTTCTAGAACCATATTACTATTCATAGGCTTATCATAAAAGCGGCAAACCAAACGTTTCAGATATAGAGAGAAAGGATCACAAACTTGTCGGAAACAAAATAGTCTTCCTAAAGACAGAAAATGTAACATAGCCTCATGTTCTTCCTTTCCTTATACCCCAAAAATAGCATTACAACTTCTCTCTATATAAACCCCATCGAGATCTTTCAACCATTTTTGTCCAAAGTTTTGTAGATACCAAAAAAAAAATTCACTCACCAAAAATAAAATAAAACCAGAGCTAGAAGGGCCTTTATAGCCACACTTGGAAGGCCCCCTCTGCTCCATTTCCAACATTTAAAAATAAAACACATTAGAAAAAAAAATCTAGAAAATTTTTACCTCTTTGAACCTTTTAAGATTTGTATAAAAGATGACGCTTGATGGTGACAAGAAGAAGAAATGCATCATAGCGGGGTTGTCTCGGGTTTGCTAGTCATCATGGTTGTCTCCGTAGCCATCATAGCATCCAAAAACTCACCCAACGAAAACGAGATCAGGCAAAAACACTAAAGCGGTAAAAACAGTTTGTGCACCAACCGACTACAAAGAGACTTGCCTCAAAAGCTTAATGGACGCATCTCCCAAATCCACCGAGCCACTCGCCCTCATCAAACTCAGCTTCAACGTCACCATCAAATCCATTCAAGAAGGTCTCAAGAAAGCCTCTGAAGACGTTAAACACAAAGCTGACAAACACCCGGAAGCTAAAGACGCTTTTGAGCTTTGTGAGAAGGTCATGAACGACGCTATTGCTGATCTGAAAAAATGTGTTGACCATAAGGTCTCGGTTGATGAGATTGAAAGGTTTATCAAGGATCTTCGGGTTTGGATAAGTGGCTCCATCGCGTTCCAGCAGACTTGTATTGATACCTTGAGGAGATTAAATCTACTCTTAAGCACGATATGATCAACATTTTTAAAAGATCAAGACAGCTAAGCAGTAATAGTCTTGCAATGGTTACTGACCTCAACTCCAACGCCACGGAACTAACCGGAGCTTTTGAAAACAACGCTAGAAAGCTTTTATCTACTGAAGATGGTGTCCCAACATGGGTTGGACCAGAGGCGAGGAGGCTCATGGGAGCACCGGGAGGACCACCGGTGAAGGCTAATGCTGTGGTGGCTCAAGACGGAAGTGGTCAGTTCAAGACTATCAACGATGCTCTAAACGCTGTGCCTAAAGAAAACAAAGTGCCGTTCGTCATCCACATCAAAGAAGGTGTATACAAGGAGAAAGTAGTGGTCACTAGGAAGATGCCGTACGTCACTTTTATAGGTGATGGACCAACCAAGACTGTAATCTCCGGCAGCCTTAACTTCGGTATCGGGAAAGTCAAGACGTACCTAACAGCTCCCCTAAGTGAGTTTCGAATTTTGTTTGTCCGAAGTTCCCTACATCATCATATATGAGCAGACATTTTCCAACCGGACTCTCCAACTTAGCCTAAGATTTTGAACTGAACCAGCCTAACTGAACCGAATCGAAATTCGGTTAGTTCAATTCGGTAGGTTTTCGTAAAAAATCAGGTTTCGGTTCAACTTGCCATCGGTTACTTTGGTATTCTTTAATAATATATACCAAACCATACAAACTAAACTAACCGAAGTAACCAGATTTAGAACCAAACTAACCGAATAAATTCGATTTTTTTTAACAAAATTAAACAAAAGTTTAGCCGAAATCAAAAACTTCCGTAGGATTTTCAAAACCTGAACTAGCCAAATATTATATGGAACCAAACTTTTTCAGGTTAACTCGGTAAGATTTATGTTGAACCGAACTACCCTTCGAACCGAACCCACAGGCCTATTCAAACTTATGACTGTTTAGACATCTACTAGATAATCTAAGAGTTTTATCCATTAACTCAACTCCGCGTCTAAACATGACCGACCTTTCTTATATGTGCAGCTGTAGAGGGAGAGCACTTCACAGCAAAGGGCATTGGGATGGAGAACACGGCTGGACCAGAAGGAGGACAAGCGGTAGCCTTAAGAGTCTCGGGGGACTACGCCGTGTTCTTCGACTGTCAAATCGACGGTTACAAGACACCTTATACGTTCACTCTCAACGTCAATTCTACCGTGACTGCACTGTCTCCGGCACCGTGGACTTCATCTTCGGCGACTCGCAATGCATCCTCCAAAACTGCAAATCGTCGTGCGCAAACCTATGGCAGGCCAGTCGTGTATGGTCACCGCTCAGGGACGCAGCGACGTCCGTGAGCCGACGGGAATAG
Organism: Brassica napus; assembly: GCF_020379485.1. Classification (NCBI taxonomy): domain Eukaryota; kingdom Viridiplantae; phylum Streptophyta; class Magnoliopsida; order Brassicales; family Brassicaceae; genus Brassica; species Brassica napus. The sequence goes on along the minus strand of NW_026016142.1, from coordinate 8,469 downwards.
TGGTCCATAACTGCCATATAGTGGGAGATCCGGCGTATATTCGGTTAGAACCGCGAGCAAGGCGTATCTAGGAAGACCGTGGAAGGAGTTCTCGAGGACGATCGTCATAAAGACGACCGTCGATGACGTCATCGATCCGGCGGGATGGCTTCCGTGGAGCGGTGACTTCGCGCTCAAGACGTTGTACTATGCCGAGCATTTGAATGTTGGGCCTGGAGCGAATCAGGCCCAAAGAGTTAAATGGCCTGGTATCAAGAAACTGACGCATGAACAGGCTTTGTCGTACACTTGTGATAGATTCTTAAGTGGTAACACGTGGATTCCAAGGACGCAAGTGCCGTACACGGCGGGCATGTAGGAGATTCCGTTTTGTGAATCGTTTAACTTCAGGGTTTTACATCTTTTGTTTTTAATGTGTTTCTCTGAAATTGTTTTAAGAATGATATAAGCTTGTCCGAATGAGTCGTTCGTTTAGAGTTAACTTTAATAATGGTATGCTTTTTAGAGAATCATGAGACTAGGGGTGATATAAATACTAAAAAAATGATGAGAAAGTCGAGGAAGTTGCATGGTTCGTGGAGATCACGTGATGCTTATCCACATGTATCGTCCTTCGAGAGTGCCTGCCTGCATCGAAATATCCAATATTGTACTCTTTTTTTTGGAAAAAGTCCAATATTGTTCTTTGAACAATGGAATCAATATATTCTTCGTGTCTCGGAAACTAAAACTAAAATTATTTGCCCTACTATTAAATACCACTCATGCGATGTGTTTATTAATTTTTTTACGAAGATGAATATATCTGGTGAAAACAATTTAGCATAGTAATTATATAATTGTATATATATATATCTACCTATAAACAAATTAATATAAATGTGTCCAAAAAAATTTAACATAAGTCATAGTAGTTAGTTTTATCTACATGGGTGCTAGAAAACAATATAAGTTGATGCCCAATGTATAATGAGCATAATATTTTACATTATTGTGAAGTATTTTTATTAAAATAATTAATTAATGTAGGACCATAAAAAGACCATACATTGTCCTGATGGATTTGGAAAAAAGAAAAAACCTATGGCCATTTATATAGAAAAATTAGGTGATAACTCGCGCCGAAACTTAAATTTGGACAATAATAATAGTTACTCTTTTCAAATTAAGTATGAAGTTACTGGTGTAAAAAAAAATTCTCGCTAAAACATGTATTAATTTTAAATGACAATTGATGGTATTTTATTTGTTCTTTGTTGTTTGTTTTTTTAGAATTACATAAACACTCTGACTAATAATAATGTGATATTTTTAATGGGATATATAAAAAGAAGTTGTGTTCACTAATCTTTCCAAAAAATATTTATCATTTATCTATTAAAATATGTGCAATCTATTAAAATAGAATCACAAAGTTGGATTCAACTTAATTCTAGATATAGTTTTCTTTAAACTATATTTATATATATATCTTAGTCTATACTATTACTAATTATTCACATTTAAATATAACCTAATTATAGCTACAATTTTTTTGAAATAGTACGAATTTCCATATTTTACTAACTAAATATTTTCAAATAATCAATTAAGATTTATTAACATCTGATATTATATTTTCTAAAACTTTTTAAAAGCATTTCTAAAATCTAGTCAAAAATATTTACATTCAAATATTATTTAGTATATTTTAATATGAATATTTAATTAAAATTTCTAGCGTAGGATCATAAAAAGACCATACATTATCCTAGTGGGTTTGGAAAAAAGGAGAGAACGTATGGCCATCTATATAAAGCAATATTATAGGGAAAGAAGCGATTGAGAATGTTGAAAACGATACAATAGACGACTCGTTGTCTCGTTGCATTGAATTAAGAGAGCCCCACACTCTCTCCCCCAACGGCCCTCTCCGTCTTCTTCGATCCCTCCACATACCCATTTTTAGCCATTAAAGCACTCACTCACCTCAAAACTCCATATCTCAAACGACACACGAGGAAGAAAATGTCGAACAAATCCCCTGTTTTCCCCATCCCTGACTCTCAACACTTCAGCGATTATGGCTTTTAACTACTTTCAGGTACGTACCGTTACAGTTTAGCTATGTTTTTGAGTATGTTTTTTCTGATGGGAGATCTTGTTTTTTTTTTTAATCAAAGGTTATGGAAGAAGCGAGAAAGCACAAGAGAGAAACGTCAACGAAGTCATCCATCATCAACAGTCTTCACTTCAAGATCCAGAAACCCATTTCAAAAGATGACCCGACCCGGTCCACAATGCACCACAACAAGAGGAAGAAACGGTGTGTGGGGAAGAAGGCTTTACCCTTTTTCAAATGGCGCAAATGGCCAATCTCCACCACCGTCGCCGTCAACGAAGATTGTCGGGTCAGGAACTTTCGCGCCGTAACCGGTTCGATGTCGATGTCGAGTCCGGTTTACTCAACGGAGAGTCGAACCGGGTTTGGCATGCCGTACCGTACGACGACGAGAGACCTTCGTCGGGACCTATAGCGGGAACATTGACGCCGGCGAGGAAAGGTGACGTGGCGGTGCCGTATTTGAGTCTACGAGAGCATAATATGGAGCAGCAGCAGAGGATCTCTATCTCTTCTTCTCCCATTTACTTGGTCACGTAAAAGTTATTATAGTAAATTTAATAACAGTGTGATGTTTTTAAAATTTTCTGCAAGAGGTGGTGAAAGCTGTAAAGTTTCATCTGTCTCACGTGAAACAATATTACTAGTTGGCATTTTAGAAAAATATAGAATATATTACATGCATGCTGCTCCCTGCTTGTATTAACATTTTAAATTATATTTAGTTGGAATATTTTCATGTGATGTTTGAAAATCACTAGGACCGGTAGAGTGGAGATCCTTTGTCGTGTACGACTCATTCGATTATTTGAAAAGGAGCGTTACTACATCGATCTGAACGTTGATACTTTAAAGAGATTAGCGCTCCTCTTTAGGTTTATTTTATACAATCTCACTTTTTAGTCTATAGTCTTTCTAAACTTATAGTTCAAAAAAGAAAGTCTTTCTAAAATTGACTATATAATGACTATGTATCACTCCCTGTATTTTTATTAGATGTCCTTTTAGGACTGTGTACAAAATTTAGAAAACATTTAGTATTTTACATTTTCTAAACAAAACATCACTAATTATCTACCTAACTAGTATTCAACCAATAAAAAATGACCTGAAGAATATGGAAAGTTATATACCATAAAGATTTGATAATTGTTATGAAATCATGAAAATTGAAAACAATAGAATTAAGGTTGCAGCTTGATTACTGAAATACTTTGAAATGATCAATTCTATCAATTAGAAAAAAATCTAAACAATATACAAAAACACTCATAACAATTTTGATAATAAATAAATGAAATGAATTTATTTCATTTTTGTACTACATTCATTTTTCTTTATTCCATTTATTTATTGTGTTTCATGGTGGAATCTTTGTTGTTCTCTTTGAAGAAGTGTTGAGCTTCACGAGCGCGTCGCAGTTTATCTCTTCAACGAAATGAAAATGTGGGTACTTGTGGCCCATAGTCATTGTCTTGACCATAGCTCGGTTGAATCCCCTGAGAGGAACTATTTGATCTTCAAAGTTACTTGCTGTAGTAGAAACAGAGTCTCCTCTTGTAACAGAATCTGTTATGTTTCCTTTTTGGCCACCAAAACGAAGAACGTCCTCTTTCAAAACTCTACCATCTTTACCACTTCCAGTAACGGCATTGATGTCTATGCCAAGGTCTTTTGCAAGGTTACGAACAGATGGCGTTGACAGAGCTCCAACAAGATTGTCTGTTTTTGACTTTGAACTATCAGAGGATACTAGAAGAGCATCCTGGGCGTCTTCTACAGCTAGCTTAACTAGAGTTTCTCCAACCTTGCATCAATGCATATAAAACATATAGACATTCAACACAAAAGATTTTTACATCCGATTTAAATAAAACTTTCTCTAACAAAATCTAAATGATATGCTTAATCATAGCCTTATTGAACTAATTTTATAGTATGATTCTCTAACCTTGATAATGTCACCTGGAGCATGTGAAATGAGAGCTACTTTCCCCTTAAAACGACTTGTTATCTCAATAAATTGCTTTATCGCTCTGAACTTCACAGAGTGCCTGAAACTCTTCCACAGGATCTCCCTGCCAAAAAGCAGGAAATGGCTGATTATAAAGAATAAAAAAAGATTGAAAAATTTAGCAGAGGAAGAAAAAACTCAACGGACCTCATTGACAAACCACTTGAGAAGCTCACATTCAGCAATACCTTCCCCAGTTTGTGCCAGCGCCCAGCGGCACATCAATGAACCCTCCTGCTGCATTTGAATCTATAGCCATGGCTTCGTTCGAAAACCAGCTTCTACTTCCTCTCCTCCACACCATTTCATCAACTGCCTCCATATTACAAAAATATCATAAGCAACTTGTTTAATCTTCCCACAAATAACCACAAATCTAAAACACTTATTAGTCTTAGCAAACGGTCTTTCCTTTGAAAAGTGAAAAACTATATTTTCTTTTCCTCATAACTTTAACGGCACAATGTTTCTTTGTCCCTACAAAAGCTTGTCGGGAACTGATCGAAAAGTGAAGCCAAAACAATCAACGCCTCAAACAAAGTTATATATTTGGTCTCAAGAAACTTACGGAGAGAGAATGGACAGGAATGGAGAGGCGACCGACTGAGAATGATACTCCGGTGCACGGAACGGCGGAGAGCAAACAGAAGACGAGATGAATGGACGGAGAAAACGATGGCTCCGTAAGATCCGTCGCGCGATCATCGTCATTCTCACCAGAGTATACGGAGAAGCAGAGAACAAAAACAGATGAATTATGATTCCCTCTCCAACAACTAAGAAGTTAGCAAGAAAAATAAATCTCTGGCAGAGACAAGACAACGTACTTGTATTTGTGTTTTAGTTCTAATCTGATTAAAGCTAAAAGTGGCAGCTAAATAGATATAACTAATGGATTAGTGACGCTAAAAGAAGAAAAGATTATTGGATTAGTTTATGCATGCACGTCATGTCAGCAATACTTTAGAGCTAGGAGCCTATGATCAACGTTACACGCGTGTATTGAATCATGAGACAGACCAATCGTCAGGTGATCGTTTGTGAAAGTGTTGGCAGAAGTGGCCATAACTAGTGTATAAATAAATAAGGGAAATTGTCAATAATATCACCTTTTGAAGTTTATGTCTCAAAAAGAGCACTAGAAGGAAAAAGTCACAAAAATGACATTCATTAAAGAATAAAATATCCATAATATCATTGTTTAAATTAAATAAACAAACAAAAATAAATAAAAAAATAAAAATAAAAAAAAATAATAAAAAAAAAAATAATAAAAAAAATTTATAGTTTCAGATTATATGTTTTCAGATTCGAAATTTTTATAATTTTTTTAAAAAAAATTTTTGAATTTTTTTTTCAAATTTTCTTTTTATAGTTAAAAATAATTTTTGAAACTGTTTTATAAATTTATTTTTTTATTTAGTATTTATTTTTTAAAATTTTAAACCCTAATTCCAAAATCCCACTCCCTTAACTCTAAACCCTAAGGTTTGGATTAATTAACCCAAGGGGTATAAGTGTATATTACCTCTTTAATGAAACCTATTTTTGTGACTTTGAGCCTTGAGTGCTACTTTGGGAACAAAAACTTGGTTGGTGCTATTCCTAGTCATTTTCTAAATAAATAATACTAGTATGTTTTAAAGTGTGATATACGATTAATTTATGAAAGCTTATGATTATGAACAGATACGATTCAAAATACTTTTGTCTAAAAATATGAATTTCATTAAAACTTTTCGTTGTATTATTATCGAAAAAGTAAAAATGGATTTGATTCAGATCCGCCAGGTCACGTAGGACTAAAGACCACTAGCCAAACATATATTTATTTGATAAAAATACAAATGTATCTTTATAAAACACATGATTAATTCATTTTCTAATCATATGTATCCATGTAGAAAAGATACTACTACTGTATTAAAAAGAAAATTAAATTAGCGTTTATACAAAAAAAAACGTGATTAATTCGTTTTCTAATCATATGTATCCATGTAGAAAAGATACTACTACTACTACTGTATTAAAAAGAAAAATAAAACTAGCATTATACAACAAAAATAAATCACTTAACGAAAACATTATTATCAAAACAGCGTTTGCGTCGAGGAGTGTGCCAGTGCCACTGTACCGGGCGTGACTCGCAATCTCAACGAAGAAGGTAGAGAGAACCACGAAACGGAGCTCGAGAAATGGCTTCACGCACGAAGGGAAAGACGACGATGGAAGTGGAGGCGATGGAGTTGCCGTCGTAACAATCATCAACCCTCCCGTCAATTCGCTATCGTTCGACGGTACTCTGTTCCTCTTCGATCTTGAATGGATTCACCTTTTCAGATTCTAGGTCAATTTCGCTATTTACCTCTCGCCGAACTCTGTTACGGCTCCCCGATTGAATTTAATGATCTGATTATGTGAAAAATTGGACTACTACTATGATCTCATGCTATTGTAGATTAGTGAATAGCTATGATCTCAAGAAAACGTCGTTTTTTAGCATTCGAGACGAAGCAGTGAAAAAACTACTGTATTGGTTACTCTGTTTTTTTTTGTATATTGGTGAGTACAGTGCTGGATAACCTCAAAAGTAATTACGAGGAAGCTGAGCAGGAATGATGTTAAAGCTATTGTTATTACTGGTACGTCTTGAGATCACTCTCTTGCAAGACAAAAACAGAAGACATTTATGCAAACTTTGGAGATGGTTTGGTAAATGGCTTTTGTGTGTTTTTTTTTTTTACGGCAGGGGGGAAAAAGGGGAAGTTCTCTGGTGGATTTGATATATCTGGTTTTGGTGAAGTTCAGAAAGGGACAAGTATGTTTTCAGTATCTTGGTGTCTTTGTTGATTGTATTGACGTCATGTATTAATGTTTGTAGTACTGTATATTGATTTTTCTCAGGGAAAGAGCCGAAGTTGGATACTTATCGATTGACATCCTAACTGATTTGTTTGAAGGTTATCTCTCTATCTTACTGAATGTATTGGTCTTTGCAATGGTTATGATGACATCCTAACTGGTTTATTTATTTGTTTTCAGCTGCAAGGAAGCGTCTGTCGCTGCCATTGATGGGCTTGCTTGGGAGGAGGGTTAGAACTTGCCATGGTATGGTTTTTCTATGTATACCACTTCACCCTCAATAAATCGTCTTGAGACTGTTGAGCCGCCTGATGGTGAGCATTTTCTTTTTAGATGGATGTGTGATACAGTTGTATGACTTGTTTCAGGCTTGCCATGCAAGGATATCAGCTCCTGGTGCACAGTTAGGTTTGCCTGAGCTGCAACTCGGTGTTATTCCTGGGTTTGGAGGTAGTTATTCAAATTTGTTGATTGCTAAGTCCATAATCGTGTTTCCCTTCAGCTGTATACGAGTTTTGATCACATAGGAGGCAAAATCTTTGACTCCTATGAACAATCATATGTGATCATGTAATAATTCAACTCGCTTTCATTTTTATCTTCCTGATTATGCTCTTTTGGATTGATGCAGGAACACAGCGTCTTCCACGTCTTGTCGGTCTCACAAAAAGCCCTTGAAATGATTTTGGTACGTCAGTGCCTTAATTTATGGTTGGGTTAAGTATGCTTTGGTTTAAATGTAACGGCATTCTTTTGTTGAAACATATAGACATCTAAGCCGGTTATTAAAGCCGAGGAAGGTCATTCATTGGGTCTTGTTGATGCTGTCGTGCCACCTGCCGAGATACTAAACGCTGCTCGTCGCTGGGCCCTTGACATAGCCGAAGGAGAGAAAACCGTGGGTTTGTAGGTTTTTAAAGACTGATAAGTTACCTCCTCTTGGAGAGGCAAGGGAAATACTGAAGTTTGCCAGAGAGCAGACACGCAAGCAAGCCCCAACTGAAACACCCCTTAATGTGCCTTGAGGCTGTGAAGTGGGTATTGTTTCTGGTCCGAGGGCTGGTTTAGAGAAGGTATATTACTATTGTCGTCTCTTTGTTATATGTTCTTCAATGTTTCCCCCAAGACTAGTAACCCTTACGAATTTCCATCACATTGTCACTTACGGGGCTCAAGTAGGCTCACAAGTGGTAAAACTGGATACCACCAAAGCTTGATCCATGTTTTCTTTTCTCAGCGAGGAACTACAAAGGTCTGTGAGTGTTTAGCAGTGTCATTTAGACATTTTTTTTTTTTTTTTTGAAAACAATTTTGATATATCAACTTTATTTCTTTACAATATTAAAGCTTTCTTTTTGATTCCTTCCAATTTTCTTATTGACAGGTTCATGGAGTTATGCTCGTAGGGTTGGTGCCAAGGAGATTAAAAAAGGTGCCCTCATCGGAGGCGGTGTGATGGGATCTGGAATAGCCACGCATTGATCCTCAGTAA
>NW_026016141.1:37500-40000 GCF_020379485.1 Brassica napus | reverse complement strand
CAGCCGGTTATACCACATTCGACCTGACTGTTTTAAACCATATAAAGCTTTGTTCAGCTTAATGCAATGTTGTTCTCGAGAACCTTTCTTATCTTTGAGCTCAATACCCTCTGGAATTCTCATATGTATTTCGTTGTCCAGTGGTCCGTACAGGTATGCTGTAACTACATCCATTAGGCGCAAATCAATGCTCTCTCTCACGGCCAGACTGATTAAGTATCTCAATGTAGTCGCATCCACCACAGGGGAATAAGTTTCCTCAAAGTCTATTCCAGGTCTTTGTGAGAATCCTTGTGCTACAAGCCGTGCTTTGTATCTCACTACTTCTCCTTTCTCATTTCTCTTCCTTACAAAGACCCATTTGTATCCCACTGGTTTGACATCTCTAGGTGTCAAGATTATAGGGCCAAAAACGCCTCTCTTTCTTAATGATTCTAACTCCACGTTTATAGCTTGTTTCCATTTGATCCAATCCGATCTTAGCATGCATTCTTGTATGGACGTGGGTTCTAGATCCTCATCTTTATCCATGATCTCAAGTGCTACCTTGTATGCAAATAAATCATCAACGTTGATATCTTTTCTGTTCCATTGTTTTCCAGACATCACATGGTTTATAGAGATCTCTTGATTGTCCGGTTCTGGTGTCCCGTGAAGTCCAGCGTCCCGGACCTCACTTGGAGGAACGACCGGATCATCGGGTATGGACGGTTCACTCGGCTCGACCGTCATGGTCGGCTCGACCGTTCCATCTATGTCCTGGACGGTTTTCTTAATGCTCTCGGATCCAGCACCTTTCTTGGATTTCCGAGGCTGTTGTCTTTGGAACCAATTGGTCTGCCACGTTTTAGACGTTGCTTAGACTCTGTAGCCACTTGACATTGTCCATCTTGGACGTCTAATCTTACAGGTGCATTACAAGCCGGGATGTGTGATATTGTCACTCTATTTGGGTCAGCAAATGTATCTGGCAGTTTATTAGCTAGCTCTTGAAGATGTATTATCTTCTGGACTTCTAAATCACAATCTTTAGTCCGAGGATCTTGCCAAGATGTCGATGGTCTAAACCATTCTATTTCTTTTGTTATCAACCGGCTGTTATCTCCCCCTAAGGACGGATATGTGGACTCATCAAACTGTGAGTCTTCGTATCTGGCCTTAAACAAATCACCGGTTGTTGGCTCAAGATACTTTATAATACTTGGGGATTCATATCCTACGTATATTCCCATCCTCCTCTGCGGTCCCATCTTAGTTCTCTGTGGTGGAGCAATTGGAACGTAGACGGCACATCCAAATGTTTTGATGTGGGACACGTCTGGCTCATGACCCGTAAGTAATTGGGATGGTGAATATCTATGCTCACTAGATGGCCTGATGCGAATCAGTTCCGTAGCATGTAAAACCGCATGTCCCCATGCTGATACCGGAAGTTTAGACTTCATAAGTAATGGACGGGCTATCAGCTGGATACGTTTAATGAAAGATTCGGCCAAGCCGTTCTGTGTATGGACATGTGCCACGGAGTGTTCTACTTTTACCCCCATGGACATACAGTATTCATTAAACGCCTGGGACGTGAACTCACCAGCATTGTCTAGACGTATAGTCTTGAGTGGAAAGTCTGGAAAATGTGCTCTCAGCCTTATCATCTGAGCAAGCAGCCGTGCAAAGGCTAGGTTCCGAGTGGACAACAGACATACATGCGACCATCTGGTCGATGCATCAATGAGGACCATGAAATATCTAAACGTCCCACACGGTGGGTGTATTGGTCCGCATATGTCCCCTTGGATCCTTTCCAGAAAGTTCAAGGTTTCTTTATTAACCTTGGCTGGTGATGGCCTAGTTATGAGTTTCCCTTGTGCACATGCAGCACATGTGAGATTTCGTGGGATCACTCCTTTAAACGTGTGCCCTAATGAATTCATCATTAGTTTTCGCATCATTCCTGTTCCGGGATGGCCAAGCCGGTTATGCCATAAAGTGAATAGCTCTGAGGTATTTGCCTCGACCATACTGATCCTTGCATAGTAAAGACCAGTGGACATTGCGGGCATGGTCTCTAGGATCTTTTTATTGCCTTTGGTGATCAAAGTTATGTTAAGGAATTCTTTGTTTCCTTCTTCCCATGTTTCAAGGTGAAAACCGTTCAACCTTATGTCCTTGAAACTCAATAAGCTTCTTCTAGAGCTTGGGGAATACAAGGCGGTTTTGATCTCTAGGTGAGTGCCTTTGGGCATCATCACATAGGCCTGGCCGTGACCTTCAATCAGGCTGGCCTCACCCGCAATGGTTTGTACCTTTGCACTTTGCATTGTGAGATTCATGAAATACCTTTTGTCTCTAAGGATCGTATGACTTGTGCCACTATCCACCACAAGTATACTCATCTCATCACTCATTTCTATAAGTAAAATTTACTAGACTTTAGAGACTTTGTAAAACTTTTATTATAAATGTCATTTCATAAAATAAAAACACCAAATCAAAGACATAA
>NW_026016141.1:0-5000 GCF_020379485.1 Brassica napus | reverse complement strand
AAGCTCACGGCAAAGCTTATGTCCGGTCTAGTATGACTAGCTAAATACATTAAGGCCCCAATGGCACTTAAGTAAGGCATTCCGATCCGAGTGGTTCCTTCCTCGTCCGTCCTCTTAGGTCCGAATGGATCCTTCTCAAGGTCTAAGGACCTCACGACCATAGGACACGGTAAGGGGTGTGCCTGGTCCATATTGAATTGCTTGAGTATCTTCTCTGTATAAGTTTCTTGATGCACAAGGATGCCATTTCCTTATACTCAAACTGTAATCCCAAACAGAACTTAGTTTTCCTAAGTCTTTCATTTCGAATTCTTTCTTTAGACATTCGACGGTTTGGAAATCTCTCTCCAGAGGTTCCTATTATGTTCAGGTCGTCCACATAGACAGACATTATAACATAGCCCTTGCTGTCGAATTTCTTTATGAATATACATGGACTTATTGGATCGTTCTTATATCCCTCTTTGGTTAGGTACTCGGACAGCCGGTTATACCACATTCGACCTGACTGTTTTAAACCATATAAAGCTTTGTTCAGCTTAATGCAATGTTGTTCTCGAGAACCTTTCTTATCTTTGAGCTCAATACCCTCTGGAATTCTCATATGTATTTCGTTGTCCAGTGGTCCGTACAGGTATGCTGTAACTACATCCATTAGGCGCAAATCAATGCTCTCTCTCACGGCCAGACTGATTAAGTATCTCATGTAGTCGCATCCACCACAGGGGAATAAGTTTCCTCAAAGTCTATTCCAGGTCTTGTGAGAATCCTTGTGCTACAAGCCGTGCTTTGTATCTCACTACTTCTCCTTTCTCATTTCTCTTCCTTACAAAGACCCATTTGTATCCCACTGGTTTGACATCTCTAGGTGTCAAGATTATAGGGCCAAAAACGCCTCTCTTTCTTAATGATTCTAACTCCACGTTTATAGCTTGTTTCCATTTGATCCAATCCGATCTTAGCATGCATTCTTGTATGGACGTGGGTTCTAGATCCTCATCTTTATCCATGATCTCAAGTGCTACCTTGTATGCAAATAAATCATCAACGTTGATATCTTTTCTGTTCCATTGTTTTCCAGACATCACATGGTTTATAGAGATCTCTTGATTGTCCGGTTCTGGTGTCCCGTGAAGTCCAGCGTCCCGGACCTCACTTGGAGGAACGACCGGATCATCGGTATGGACGGTTCACGGTCACTCGCTCGACCGTCATGGTCGGCTCGACCGTTCCATCTATGTCCTGGACGGTTTTCTTAATGCTCTCGGATCCAGCACCTTTCTTGGATTTCCGAGGCTGTTTGTCTTTGGAACCAATTGGTCTGCCACGTTTTAGACGTTGCTTAGACTCTGTAGCCACTTGACATTGTCCATCTTGGACGTCTAATCTTACAGGTGCATTACAAGCCGGGATGTGTGATATTGTCACTCTATTGGGTCAGCAAATGTATCTGGCAGTTTATTAGCTAGCTCTTGAAGATGTATTATCTTCTGGACTTCTAAATCACAATCTTTAGTCCGAGGATCTTGCCAAGATGTCGATGGTCTAACCATTCTATTTCTTTTGTTATCAACCGGCTGTTATCTCCCCCTAAGGACGGATATGTGGACTCATCAAACTGTGAGTCTTCGTATCTGGCCTTAAACAAATCACCGGTTGTTGGCTCAAGATACTTTATAATACTTGGGGATTCATATCCTACGTATATTCCCATCCTCCTCTGCGGTCCCATCTTAGTTCTCTGTGGTGGAGCAATTGGAACGTAGACGGCACATCCAAATGTTTTGATGTGGGACACGTCTGGCTCATGACCCGTAAGTAATTGGGATGGTGAATATCTATGCTCACTAGATGGCCTGATGCGAATCAGTTCCGTAGCATGTAAAACCGCATGTCCCCATGCTGATACCGGAAGTTTAGACTTCATAAGTAATGGACGGGCTATCAGCTGGATACGTTTATGAAAGATTCGGCCAAGCCGTTCTGTGTATGGACATGTGCCACGGAGTGTTCTACTTTTACCCCCATGGACATACAGTATTCATTAAACGCCTGGGACGTGAACTCACCAGCATTGTCTAGACGTATAGTCTTGAGTGGAAAGTCTGGAAAATGTGCTCTCAGCCTTATCATCTGAGCAAGCAGCCGTGCAAAGGCTAGGTTCCGAGTGGACAACAGACATACATGCGACCATCTGGTCGATGCATCAATGAGGACCATGAAATATCTAAACGTCCCACACGGTGGGTGTATTGGTCCGCATATGTCCCCTTGGATCCTTTCCAGAAAGTTCAAGGTTTCTTTATTAACCTTGGCTGGTGATGGCCTAGTTATGAGTTTCCCTTGTGCACATGCAGCACATGTGAGATTTCGTGGGATCACTCCTTTAAACGTGTGCCCTAATGAATTCATCATTAGTTTTCGCATCATTCCTGTTCCGGGATGGCCAAGCCGGTTATGCCATAAAGTGAATAGCTCTGAGGTATTTGCCTCGACCATACTGATCCTTGCATAGTAAAGACCAGTGGACATTGCGGGCATGGTCTCTAGGATCTTTTTATTGCCTTTGGTGATCAAAGTTATGTTAAGGAATTCTTTGTTTCCTTCTTCCCATGTTTCAAGGTGAAAACCGTTCAACCTTATGTCCTTGAAACTCAATAAGCTTCTTCTAGAGCTTGGGGAATACAAGGCGGTTTTGATCTCTAGGTGAGTGCCTTTGGGCATCATCACATAGGCCTGGCCGTGACCTTCAATCAGGCTGGCCTCACCCGCAATGGTTTGTACCTTTGCACTTTGCATTGTGAGATTCATGAAATACCTTTTGTCTCTAAGGATCGTATGACTTGTGCCACTATCCACCACAAGTATACTCATCTCATCACTCATTTCTATAAGTAAAATTTACTAGACTTTAGAGACTTTGTAAAACTTTTATTATAAATGTCATTTCATAAAATAAAACACCAAATCAAAGACATAAAGCAATAAGACAATGTGATTCGAAAAACTAGTCCTTTAGACAATCAGAGTTTCAAAATCCATTTGATCATCCTTGTTGTCTCTGTCGGATTCATCATCAGCATCATACCATATCCTTTGTCATCATGACCGTTTTCTTGGATCATGTTTGCCTCCGGGTTCTTGTTCTTGATACTCTCTTGATAGAGTTCGCACAAGTGCTTTGGAGTTCTGCAGTTCTTGGCCCAATGATTGTCCATCCCGCATCTGTGACATAAGGACTTGGACGTGTAAGATGGTTTGGATATACCACCTCGTCCACGGCCATAACTCCCTCGGCCCCGACCGTAATTGGAACCACGACCACGGTTATTGTGGTTTCCCCTACGGCCGGTTGAGTAGCTATCTCGACCATTATGGTTGTCACGTCTACGCCCCCTGTACCCACCACGGCTATGACCGTATGGTTTCCTGTTGTCTTGGGCATAGTAGATTTCCTTGGGATCTTTCTTTTCAATGTCATGGGCTTCGGGTAATGGTGCTGTCCCGGCCGGTCTAGCTCCACTGTTCTTCATGAGAAGCTCATTATTTGCCTCGGCCAAGAGTAGACAGGAGATCAGATCAGTGTATGTGGCAAAACCTTTTGTTCTATACTGCTGCTGCAGTACAGAATTCGACTGATTGAAAGTCGTATAGGTCTTTTCAAGCATCATAACATCAGATACTTCTTCACCACACAGTCTTAGTATTGAGACGATTTTGAACAAGGCCGAGTTGTACTCATCCACGGACTTGAAGTCCATGAATCTGAGATGCATCCAATCGTGCCTTGCCTTTGGAAGCAACACATCTTTTGGTGATCATATCTGTGCCTTAAAGCATTCCAAAGGTCCATTGATTCTCAATCGTCATGTACTGATCTTTAAGACCTTCAATGAGATGATGGCGCATATAACATATGGCCCTGTATCTATTCTTTTCATTCTCATTGCTGTCCTCGATGATAGTATCACCGAGTCCTTGGATTTTAGACTTATCCTTGTGTCTAGCGCCCACTGCAAGTAATTGTCCTCCGAGAGATTCAGGGCTGCATAGTCTCTGTTTGCTATTTTCGACATCTGATCCACATTATCATGCAAGACATTAGATTCATTGGGAATGGGATCACGTGGCCGCATGATATATGCAAGCTCGGCCACACCACGTCTTATGCATTTATGATGTTCAAACAATTCTAATTCGACCATGGTGCTATCAAGCAAGCCCGCACGGCATATGATCAATCAATGGGTTCGGTTATGTAATTCTAAAACTACCATGGTGCAATCAATCCTAAAAAACAATTCTACATGTACCAGAAAGTTTAATGCCACACGGCCATATGAGTTAAATGCAATCAGATTCGAGATCATGTGTTTTATATGCTGGCCGATCGGTTTTAATCAGTTGTGAATGCAATACCATATTCAGATTTATGCAGAAACAATTTTAAAAACATTCTTATGATCCTTAGGGTTTCAATCTTTAATTTTCTATCAATCTTATGTTTAAGGTTTCAAGGCCTTAAGTATTTTCATTTCAAACAGATTAATTCAATCATCTAAACATTCCTAACCTCAATCAATTCAAATCAGAAATCAATCAATCAAGATCAACCTTAAAATCGGCTAGATGCTTCCTTTAGGGTTAGGGTTTTCGATTCCATTGAATTAGGGTTTGCCAATTTCAGATTCAATCAATCAACAAACAAGACAGGTTCTAATAGGAATCGATTCATGTTTCTAGTTCTAAAGCTTGTCGATTTTAGTCTTAGTTTCTTTTAGGGTTTCATGGTTTCCATAATGATGGAATTAGGGTTCTTCCTGTTCTAGGTTCTCAGATTGTGTTTATACCTTATTTAGTAGGGGTTTATGAACCGGACCACCAGAGAATGAAGGACTTCGAGCTGAGATGATGACTCTGCTGCCTTCTATCGGTCCCGATTGGACGATCGTGGGCCTGGAGGCGTCTCTCGGCTGCGAGCTGGACGGGTATCGGATCGT
>NW_026016140.1:0-54326 GCF_020379485.1 Brassica napus | reverse complement strand
AAAAAAAACAAGACTCAAAATACATATGGAAATGTCCTTGCAGCGCTTGTTTGCAAACATGAAATAACCGCAGTACTAGTGACAGCATGAAAGAAAAATTAAGCATGGAATGAATAAGATTTCCCAGAGAGAATGCAAGCATATCACACTAAATTGAACTGGCCAGGACAAGAATACTTTATAACTTACATCCTTCAATATAAGTTCAGTTAGACGCATCTGATCTGACATGCCGTTCTCTGTAACAATCTGCAAGGAAGATAAAAAAGATATAATAAATTTTTTTGGAAAACAAAACCTAGGAACAAATCCAACGCATCAACGACACTATTAATAAAGATGAAAAGATTTTCAGGGCACAAACATCTGTTGTAGTTCTGGAAGGCGCAACACAAATGGATTGAAATAGAGGACAACGAGAGGAAAAAAGGCAGTTCAAAACATTCGAGAAGAGAACACTTAAAAGTTAAAAGCGATGCCTTCATATTTACAAGTTGTTATGCATGTTCACCAGACGTGAGATATCAATAAAGAATAAGGGCAGTAGAATCGTAACCTTCAGTATTAAGGGAAGGGTAGTAAGCTCTACAGCAGGAAGCTCCCTCAACTCACTATTCAGGCTAGGGAATGGTTCACCTGCTTAATCAGAGATGATTACAAAATCAGAAGTTAATATAAAAAACTTGCAAGATGAAGACCGCATGCTTAAAAAAAAAAAACGATAATGCTTTTAAACAATATATATACACTAATATTGAAATGAAAACTTTGAAGCAAATTAGGATACAGTATAACAGATTAATAAGACAACAATCACGATTAGTAAGAAGAACAACTTCAACACCAAGCAAATGGTAAAACATATCTTCACATAATATTCTGAAATCCAAATGCTCCCAGATGCTAACCTAGCTAAGACCCTTGAATCGCTATTACAGGAAATGAACACACTCTACATTCATTTCCGTGACACAGAACAGAACATATAGAATAAGCTTATACTACTAAATAGAAGAAGCAAATCACGATTAACAAGGATCAAGATACTCCAGGAGAAAGTTCTTACTGTTCAGAGAGCTGACATACAAGTTTCGTTGCATAGTGCAGATCTGATCCCTGAATTTTCAAACACCACATTTACAGTCAAGACAATTGCAATATGTAAAAAAAAGAGGGAAGAGAAGAAAATAACAGGAGTACTTTCTTCACTAACCATACATAAGAGCAACCCGCAGTCTCTTGAAAGCTCAAAGCCAATTCTGTCGACCGCTCTGGATCTCTCCACGAGATTATTGTGTCTGTATATTGACACAAATACCACTTATTAGAAAGAAAAAAACAGGATATCAATCAAAGCTGATAAAACCCAAAGTCTACCTTCTTGCTTCCTGTAAATATCCTCAGTGTTGATGGGATGCACAAGCAACGTCTCGTTATCATCTTCATCGATTACACATAGACTGAGTTCTTCAGAACGCTGCAACATATAGCATTTTAATTAAGCTACAAGTCCTTAAAATATATTTACAGAATAGAGTTTAACTCAATTAGAATCAGAACATCACCTCCACGTAGTCGATGCTTACATGCCCAGTTCCTCTATCATCCCATTTACCATCTTCATTCAAATGATACACCTTCACTCTCTGAACAATCCGATACAATAGTGAATTTAAAGGGAAAGTTAAAAAAAAAAAAAACATTTGCTTCCTCTCTGAACATTTCCTTAATCGAGAAAAACCTAATTCGAATCAAGTGACCGAACAAGCAAAGCGAGAGAGCGAGAGCGAGAGACGCACCTGCATCGAATTGGAATTAGATTGTGGCTTATCCGGGGCGCCCATCACTGATTCCTCCACGTCCAGCACCAAATCGATCCGAGGAATTGATAATAGCGAGCGAAGCAAAGTTAGGGTTTTGGAGCAAGAGGAGGAAGGAGACGAATAAAAGGCGGGAGATTGAGCTCTCGAAAGGGGGCGAAATCAAATAGGAAACCCTAATTTACTATAAGGAGAATCAAAAGAACATTGAGATTCTCTCTCTCTCTCTCTCTCTCTCTCTAGCTTTTTAATTTCTGCGAAGGCCTTTCCCCAACCTTCGAAAGGCGACAGAAGAGAAGGGAGGAAAAGGAAACAAAAAAGAAATAAACAAAGCAGCGGAAAATATTATAATGGTTCATACGTTACGGAGAATATTCCGTTAATACCCTCAGTCACTATGGATATTTACTGAAGAGAGCCATCAAGCGCGAGGCAATACATTCCCACGCGCTCTCTTCCCGCGAATCTGCTCGCTGTCTTTAAAAATGACAGCCTGTGACGTAGAAGTTATGACGACCTCCAATCATATGGAGCCAGGTGGGATTTTGCTTATTTACGGTATGTGAGATTAGTGAAGTGTTATGGGCCTTATGGCTATTGTGATCAAGTATATACACACGTGAGTTTAGGTTGTTGGTGTTTTTCTTTCACGCAACAAAGTTGAATTTTTTGCCCACAAAAACCTTATTATCGATATTCAAGGAGCAGTTGTGCTCTGATCGTAACAACAGAATATCCTAACTAACAGAACACTCTAATCACTTGATCAAATTAATAATCTGAAGATATACCAATCCATAATTGATAGCAAAAATCAAACTTTATTGTAACTCAAAGAAGATATTTGTGATATGCACAGCCATACGAGTTTTTTTAACAAGCTACCAGTATATTCATGAAACGAGAACCTAACAAATGGGCGATGATCGATTCAAATGTCCCAGACATACATTTACAATACAGAACTATCATGATACAGAACATAACTTTAGATTACAGAACCCTATAAAAAATAACAAGCTAATGTCCGATATAATCCCTAAATATGATAGATACAGCCTCCCAGTTTTCAATTCAAGATAACATATGAACAATTGTGCAAAAACCAATCAAATAAAGAAACTCAAAACCATACGAAATGAAAATCCATGATATTAAATTGAAGGCCAGGATAACAGAGTACATAAACCTCACGCTTAAACATAATCAAACCAAACATAACGCGAAATGTAAATTGGTTCCCTTGTCTAAAACAGTCTTAATTTCATTAAAAAAAACCTCAAAACGTCACTCAGAGAGAATCAAAAGCTTAATCTTCAGTGGTGGCATTCTCGCCGCTCTTGACGTTGTGCTTCCTTGCGTACCTCTGGTTCCTCAAGAACTTAGGATCCATCTGTAATCATTTCAGCATAAAAAAAACAAATCAAACCGTGAAACAAAAATTCAAATCTAGAGAGTTTAAGTCTAAGCTTCTATAAAGACTAACCCCTCTGGTGGGAGTGTGACGGTGCCTCCTTGGCTTCTTGATTCCGTTCTTGTGGGCCTTAGCCGACTGGTTATGCGCCGTGTGATTCTTCGACTTGGCCATCTCTGTAAACAAACACTATTCAATCAAATCACGATCGGAACAACCGAAAGAAAGATGATATAATCGGCGCGGTAGAAGAAGAAGCTAACCTGAGTAAAATGGAAGAGAGACTAGAGAACTTGATCGGCTAGGGTTTCCCCAAAAAGATCATACGTATGAATTTATAGTTGAAAGTTAAAGTGCCCTAATAGATCAAATGGGCTTCAAAATATTTGGCCCGTTAAGAATCAAATAAAGCCCATCAAGTGTGTAAAAAAACCTTCTTTTAAAAAAAAAAAACAATCATTTTTCCACTTACGCTTCCCAAAATGGCTCTTGTTCAATCCGTAACTCTTTCTCGCCTCAACGTCCCCTTATCGCCGATTCTATCCACACTCCATGCTCCGTCGTCAATCCGTCGACCGCCGTTCTCATCCTCCACCGCCGGGAACTTGTCCTTCTCGCCGTTGACGCATCAGCGGAAGCTTCTGTGCCCTCCACCTCGCGGCAAGTTTGTTAGAGAAGATTATCTTGTGGTATACTGTCTTACTCCACTCTCGTGTCTCCTTATTGTTATATAAGAACAATGTGTAAGCTCTATGCAGCACTAGACTGCTAATTGCTCAGAATTGATATTTGCTTATTTTGAGAATCTGTGGATAACTAACTCTATGAGACTGACAACAAGTGGGAGATTCGCTGTTGGCTTAATGTTTTTTTTCGTGTTTTTATTGGTTTGACAGAAGAAATTATCAGCTGAAGAACTTCAAGAGCTGGTGAAAGGAGAGAGGAAGGTGCCGGTCATTGTTGATTTTTATGCCACGTGGTGTGGACCTTGTATCTTGATGGCCCAGGAACTTGAAATGGTACACATCGATTCTCATCCCTCACCTTCTTTGTTTCTTACGTATTCGGTATTCCCCATTTCATTTGCTTCTTTTTTTAGCCTCTAGTATGCTTATATTGTTACAAACGTTGGATTTTGCTACTCGTCATCTTTCATATTATCCTGAATCTTGAAATGGGTTGGTCAGTGAATTGTAGACTTGCTAGCTCAGCAAAGACTCTAAGGTAAGTTTTGAGAGCTCACTGGTTTTTTTTAAGGGAACTATGAAAAGGCATTGGGGGCATTCTTGATTTATCTATGGTCGGGTTTGGACATAGCTCAAGAGTTTAGATACTCTTCTCGTAAATCAAGTTTATTCTACCGTGTAGTGTTTGGTGAGTTTAATAGGAAAAAGCCATTTCCAGTCTTACATGTGTTTCTCCCCGTTCCTTATGGTAAAGATATCTTGTCGTGAACTTGGCGTGTTTCCATTTACAGAAGAAATTGTTCGAACTGTGTGTGGGATTGGAGTAACTCACTATATTCTTTAGATTCGTGTTAAATAGCTGTACTCTTTGGGAAAGATCATTGTCTCTATCTACTCGCTATTACTCTGCAAATATCTCGGGAGATTCATGTTAACTAGTTTTGCTATTTTTGAAACAGCTTGCAGTAGAGTATGAGAGCAATGCAATGATTGTGAAAGTTGATACAGATGATGAGTACGAGTTTGCACGCGACATGCAGGTAAACTCTTACTCTCTCACCTTCTATTTTTTTTTTCATGAGTCTCCTCTTAGTGTATCAATGTGAAAGCAAATCTTTAATATGCAGGTTCGGGGTTTGCCTACATTGTTATTCATCAGTCCTGACCCAAGCAAAGATGCAATCAGGACAGAAGGGCTAATCCCAATTCAGATGATGCGGGATATCATCGACAACGACATGTGAAGTCTTGTCCTGAAGAAACACTTTCTTGCTTTAGGATTGAAATAGTTATTTGGCTTTTTGAGGATGCGGTAAGAACGTCATCTAGTTTCATAAGAAAATTATAAACGAGATGAATATAGTAATCTAAGAATTTATATGTATCCAGTGTTATTTTCGGTTAAACCTTCAGAGCATAGGTGAAGCTGAAGATCTGAGCCGTTGATCTGGCACATTTAAATCACGGTTCAGTCCGGGTTAAGTTAATGTTTAATTTCTTAATTAATCAAAAACATTTCAGCGCCAATTCGATTGGCGCCCTTTCCTTTTCACCCAAATTATAACAAAAGAAAACTCCTCCCGGTTTTGCAGTTTGTTTAGGCGCCTAATTGGTCGGTACAGGGGTAGTTTCGTCATTTTCTACAGTAGGTTTTAGCCGGCCCAATTCAATTTTATAAAAATGGCGTTTGGTTTATAGATCTGATTCTTGTGGTGTTTGTTGGGTCGTTACTGTGAAAACAAAAAAAAAAAGAAAATATTACACCACAAGACAGTTTTCACTTTTTAATAACACTATAAGTCAGTTTATACTCCTCACACACTTTTGCTTCCCCCAATACACGCTTTTACATCTTCCAACTCACAAAATAATTGAAATCTAACTAAAGTCTAACTAAATATTAAAATATTATTTATTCATCTCACCATAGTTGCAGAAAATACAATAAACTCATATATATTGTGAATCTCAAGCTTGAAGCAACATAAATCTATGGTTGGTCGTCGTTTGCGAGTCTCTCCTAAACCACAACAACTCCATCGCGCCTTCATCCCCCACGGTGTTTCTGTCGACTACACCGCAGCTCATCCGCGTCCGTCAAACCCTCGATTACATCAACTTGATTTCATTTTAGATCCTCCACTATCTTGGCAGTCTCACCGATTTATGCTTCTCTTCCGTGATCCTCGTCAAACCAAATCTAAGTTTAATATATCGTTCTCTTTCGTTATGCTCTAAATTGAAGCTCATCAACAATGGCCAAATTTTAAATATTGCATTTTTAGTCCTTAAATTTCTCTTTTTTATAATTTGGTCACTAAGTTTTAAAATGTGCAGATTTTTCTTCAATATTTTCTCAGACTTTTAGATTGTGCAAATAAAGACGTATATGCACTAAAAATCTCTAAATGCATCTTAAAATTACATAAATGAACTTAATTAAGATGCTATAAACTATTATAATCATGTTATTAAATTATATGTCAACAAAGTTTTTTTTGTTACTAAATTATATTCCTCTTCACGATCAACTTGAAAATCAATTTCGTAATGCTTTATATAATGATAATTAAGAAATTTCATAGTTTACTGCCACTACATCTTTGAATGCAATCTATCTAATTTCCAAGTGCGTATACATGTAGTGCACACATGTACATAAGTTGACCAAAAAAAAATGTACACATGTACACTAATAGTTATAAACAATTATGCAGTATGTATCCATGTAAATCAAACAAAAAAATGTATCTTAACGTTGTATTCTACTTGTATTGTACATGGCTTTAATAATATCTTAACGTTGTATTCTACCCAATTTCCAAGTATTGTACACATGTACACTACCATATATGTTGTACACATTGACACCTTCAATTTTAATATACACATGTACACTAATAGTTATAAACAATTATGCAAGTATGTATCTAGGTAAATCAAACAATTTTTTTTATCTTAAGATCGTATCTACTTGTACATCGCTTTAATAATGTACTCATGTACACTCGTAAATATATACACATGTATATATATAATTTTTTTGTACACATGTACACATGTATATATGTAATCTTTATGTACACATGTTCACATACATGACCAATAGTAAATTTTGATTATCATGATTATCAAATTATTTTAAGCGTTAAATTTACTAATCAAAAATTTGTGTCTACGTGATTTGTAGTTACAAATATTTTGCAAAAAAAAAACATTAAAATCATGTCACATTATTTAGGAGCATGGTGGTATTTTATGATTTTAATGGTTCTTAATAACATTTTTGTTCATTTACCTCGATTATGTGTGTATCTAGGTGTTTATTACATTTTCCTACATATTTACGTATTGTGGGGGCTGGTTTGTACAATCTAAAAGTTTGGGCTGAAATTGAGGAGAAATCTACACATTTAAAGATTTTGTGCCAAATTAAGAAGAATACAAAAGTACAAGGATCTAAGTTGCAAAAACGAAATTTGGACAGAACTCCTCGGCTTCAGAGATGTGGATGAGACGGAACGACGGCAGAAGCAAAAATGAAACGGAGGACGACGCCGAGTAGAGCTTTGAGACGAGGCTTGGCTGCAGAGATGTGCTGGTCTGTCGAAGTTCTCGTCGGGCTTCAGAGATGTGCGGTTCCGTTGGAGATCTCGTCGGACTTGTTCTGGGCGTCAAGCTATTGTCGGAGTACAACGGAGATGAATTGCAGAGAACGACGTCGAGGAGGAAGATGTTCTGATGATTTCGCGGCGACGAAGGAAAAGACAAACCGCTACGGCTTCTGCTCGAGCTTGGCTGAAGTTCATCGATGGTGACGGAGGAGGGCCAAAAAGTACGGCGAAGAAGAACTGCAGCATAGATGATATGATGCATCCACCATGGATTGAGATACCGAAAAAATGAAATGTGAAGAAGAAGTTTTTAATTTTAATTTTTTGTTTGTTCGTTTCAAATAAAAATAATAATCAACTTAATAAGATGGTAGGACCATTTTAGTTAGATGAATGACTTTAATTGTAATGGTTTGGTTTTTAGTTACAAAAAACTACCCCACTAGCAGAAACTGTCTTAGAATGTAAATAAAACTTGAAAACTGACCTGCAGTGTAAAAAACTCAAAAAAAAATATCTCTGCTTCTCTTCTGACACTCCCTCGCTACTCTCTGTCTCCATTTTTTTTCAAATTCTTTGTTTTTTCTGATCTCTCTCTTGTCTTTGAGAATTCATCGCGATCTTCTCCAGCTCCTTCAGACAACTTCACCTGTCTGATTTTTTTGAAAATCCTCCCCGATCTGCTGTTCGATTCAGACATTTTAACCGAAGTTGGGAGAATGCTAGATCACACCGAGAAAGTGAGTGATCTGATTATATCTTCTTGGTTTACTTTCTAGTGATCGGTTTAGTTTTAACCGCAATTTTCTTTGAGTGTAGATCTTCGATTCAGAAGCCATGACAACCAAGTTCACATCCGTAGATGCAACTGAAGAAATCAGCAGCAGCAGTGATGGAGGAGGAGGTACGATCAACGAGAAGAAGAGTTGCGCCATTTGCGGTACTAGCAAAACCCCTCTTTGGCGTGGGGGTCCCACCGGCCCCAAGGTTTAGACTCTTCTTGATCTTCACCTAACCTCGATTTCGATCCGATCCGATCTGATCTGATCTGTTTGGTTTGTGTTATGTAGTCGCTATGTAACGCATGCGGGATCAGGAACAAGAAGAAGAAAAGTACTGTTAGATCGGAAGTTAAGAAGAAGAAGAAGAAGCAGAGTTCCAAGATTGGTGACTCGTTGAAGCAGAGATTGATGGAGTTGGGGAGAGAAGTTATGATGCAGAGGAAGAAGAAGCTAGGCGAGGAAGAGCAAGCTGCTGTGTTACTCATGGCTCTTTCGTATGCTTCTTCTGTTTATGCTTAAACGTATCTCTCGATCTCATCGATTTGAGTTTAAATAATTAATTAATTTTTAGTATGTTTTTCAGAGAGTATTAGCTAACGAATTAGTTTGTGATTTTTGTTTTGTCTTGTTTAATTAACTTATTATCTGAATTTTTTTGTATTTGGTTTATGTGATATGTGGTAGAAAACCGAAAGATCAAGAATCAATATGATTTTTTCAGTCTTGTTATAACATTTTTTAGTTGCATTTTTTTCTGAAAGTTTTGTCTTTATTAGGACAAAAATGGTGATGGTCTATCTGTCAATCACTTGAGAGTGTAATGTTCAAATTTGCCGCTTCATTTCTAGTGAAACCTTTAAAACAACCAAAACTTTTTGCCTTCTACATAGTTTCCCTCGTTAATTTGATATTAGTTTGGAACCAAAGACTAATATCAAAGTTTTTTTCTTGTATTACAAAAAAAAAATTTGGAACCAAAGACTTTGTAGTTTGACTTGCATGGTACTGTTTGTTGATCCAATCATTTGAAATATAAATTCGAGTTGGAATTTTAAAGATTGTAAGTTGTAACCTACAAGGCTACAACACAATTTCTTTGAAGAGGAAGAGGAACAACTAGCAACTTGACGCAAGTGTGAAATATATGAATTTTCACATATGGGCCCAAATGGCCCGGAACCAATGCAATAAAGGATGCAAGACGAATTTGAAATATAACCTCATACTTATCAGTTATCACGTGATTCGTCAAGGGTTCGACTCTTTGTTCCAATTGTGCCTACACAATCCTTCTCAGGCCTTTGAATTACCGACCCAATTCGTCGTCATAGTGGATCCACCACTTCGCAAAGAGGCTTAGAAACTGACAGAAACGTGTTTAATCTAGTAAACTATAAATTAGTCACTAATAATTGTACCAGTTTACCATATAAATTTGTTATAGACTAATGATAAACGTGACATTTTATTTTCTCGGACAGAACTTCGTGGTAGACCAACGCCACCCAAGTGTGAATTATATAATATACAACGAAAAACCTCTTTAATTATATACTCTGGTCCATTGCAAACCAAACCGCGTGAACAACTTGCTAACTAATTGGTGCAAAACTATAAATAAGAATAAAACTTGAGGGTCTAACAGTAAATATTATGTTGCCTTTTTTTGACAATGTTGTCTTCTTACAGAAGCTGAAGTTCGGTAATAAAGTCTAGCTTCCACTCTCTCTCCATCTCCTTCCATTGTTCTCTCCATCTCCTTCCTCTCTCTCTCTCTCTCCGTCCTTCTAGGGTTTCGTTCATTTCATCACATTCAATTTTTTTTGCTCCTTTCATCTCAATTCTTCTCTGTTTTATTTATCTTTTGTAACAATCAGAGGAGAATGGATTCCAGTTCATGGATCAATCATCCTTCCGTTATTTCATCGAGACGATGTCAATCCAGATCAGGTTCTTACATATTTTTTGTTGTTTACGGATCCTGTTTTATTTTTTGGCTTCTTCGTGAGATTGATTGGTTTTGGGGGGCAGATTTGTATATAGGTGGAGGATACGAGGATCTCGAAGGAGAAGACGAATCTAAGTCGGAGTTTATCTGCCCGTTTTGCGCAGATGTTTTTGATATTGTAGGGCTATGTTGTCACATTGATGAAGAGCATCCTGTTGAGGCCAAGAACGGGGTAAAATTAACGAATCATTAATCAAACCCTTCTTTTAAAATGTTACGTCTTCGGAGACAGGATGTGTCTGATTCTTAGGTTTGATCTTGTCTTTGTTCAGATATTACAAAAAGTTTGGTTTCCTTTTAGAAAGTTTGAAGCTTTGCTTGAAATTGAAAATGTTGGCTTTTATGTTCTGTTTTTTTTTTAAGTTCCGTCTTTGGAGACAGGATCTGTCTGAATCGTAGGTTTGATCTTGTCTTTAGCTTTAGCTTTGTTCAGATGCTACAAAAAAAAATTGGTTTCCTTATAGAAAGTTGGAGGCTTTGCAGCCTTTGCTTGAAATTGAAAATGTTGGCTTTATGTTGTGTTCTTTTAAATGTTACGTCTTTGGAGACAGGATCTGTCTAATTCTTAGGTTTGATCATGTCTTTAGCTTTAGCTTTGTTCAGAGGTTACAAAAAAAAGTTTGGTCTCTTTTTAGAAAGTTCCAATCGTTGCTTGAAATTGAGAATGTTAGCTTTATGTTCTGTTCTTTAAAATGTTACGTCTTTGGAGACAAGATCTGTCTGTTTCTTTAGGTTTGATCATGTCTTTAGCTTTATATTTGTTCAGATGTTACAAAAAGTTTGGTTTCCTTTTAGAAAGTTCCAAGCTTTGCTTGAAACTGAAACTGTTGTGGCTTTATGTTGTGTTCTTTAAAATGTTACGTCTTTGGAGACAGGACCTGTCTGATTCTTAGGTTTGTTCTTGTCTTTTTAGCTTTGGCTTTGTTCAGATGTTACAAAAACTTTGGTCTCCTTATAGAAAGTTAGAAGCTTTGCTTGAAATTGAAAATGTTGGCTTTATGTTCTGTTCTTAGTTTCCTCTTGTTTCTTCTTATCAGATGAGCCCATTTGAATCCAATCTTGGAATATTTCTTTAAATTGAGTGTTCTTCATTAGCTGGTAATCAGTAAATTAGTGATCTTTCATGGATCACGATGCTACTCTTTGAAGAGTTACTTATCTGTTTTTTTTTCCTCCCAGGTCTGTCCTGTATGCACAAAGAGGGTGGGATTAGATATCGTCGGCCATATAACAACGCAACATGCGAACTTCTTTAAGATATCCTTTTAACTTTTGATGTCTTGATGCTTTGTTCTGTAGTACGTAACGTAATCGTTTGGTTTACAAGTTAAAGAGTGAATGTGTTTCTTTCCTTGACGAGAGATTCTACGTGCAGCGAAGGAGAAGGTTGAGAAAAGGTGGATACGGCTCAGCTTATCTCGCCTTGAAAAAAGAGCTACGTGAAGCGAACTTACAGTCTCTTCTCGGTGGATCTACACGTTTCACTTCTTCAACCAATTTAGATTCTGATCCGTTGCTGTCATCCTTTATGTTTAGTTCTCCTTCAACCAAATCTGTTACACCTGTTGTAGAAGGAACCTCAGCTACAAAACTCTCGCTAAAGGAATCTCTCAAAAGGTATTTTGGATATATGTATTGACCTTCTGCTCCCAAGGAAGCATACAATATGGCTTCTTTCTCACTTGGTTTCTGACATTTGTTTGTGCAGAGAGATTCAAGAAGCTCCACTTTCAGGTGAAGATCAAGAGAAGTCTAAAAAGAGCGAGTTCGTGCGAGGTTTGTTGTTGTCAACCATGCTTGGAGTTGGAGACAGTTTCTAAATTTACGGTATAGACATTGCCTTGTTGTCGAGATATGCATGCGAGAGTGAGTAATCTGAGGTTAGAATTGTTAAGAGATGTCTCAGTGTATGATGGAAAAGCTTGTAAGTTAAGTTGATGCAGAGTGAAATCCATATATTATACCCTTGAGACTTTCATCGATTCAAATAAATGAGAGTTGGATTTTTTTTTTTTTCTTTCTCTGCCCTCACTTTACAAAGATGATACGTCAGACTCAGACGACTTATAAGTTATAACTAGAAGATGACATGAAACCACTGAATCTGTACATAGTGAAGGGAGCATAAAACCAGAAAACGGCCTGTAGGAGGCCATTCCAATTTTTTTATTTTTATAAAAAAAATATTAAAGTTATATTATACATAATATTACATATTTACTTTTACATAATCTACAAAAAAATTCACTTTTATTTATTTTTGTTAACCATTTTATTTTATACTTACATATTTATATGAATATATAAATTTTTTATAAAAAAAATAAAAGTAATTATACTTTATATTTAAATAGAAATGTAATCTATTTTCTGTTAATTTTACATAATCTACAAATAAATTTTTACTTTTATTTATTTTTGTTAACCATTTTATTTTATACTTACATATTTATATGAATATATAAAAAAAAATTTAAAAAATGAAAGTTGGTAGCCTATGAAGTAGAGGTCCCATTAAATTGTTTCACAACAATTGGATCAACTCCGGCTCTGCATCTAACTATACAAAATTGTACCAACTAGCAATTTTTGTATGAGTTAACTAATGGTGATTACCTGTAATCAAAAGTTTTATATGAGTTTGAATTATGAAATAATTCATTAAAGCTTACTAAAATGACAAAGAATAAGTAAAAAAGAAATAACTGAAAAAAACTTTATCATCATCATGAAGAGTGAACACATGTGGATCTGCTTCTCATGAACATCTTCCAATCCGACAAGTTATTATCCAACACCCGGTTCCTCACATGTGGATAACCACATAACTTGTAGTCCGATGGATTAAAAACCGGCAACTCCTTCTTAAACCGGTTCTGTTTCGGTGTACCAAAAACCGGGGTTTCCTCGGTTAGGTTCCCCATGAAATTTGCACCGTTGGTCTTTAGACATCTCTCTATCACCTTGTTCTCTTCTCTGAACTTATCCCTAATGTCCCTGAGGGTTTGACAAAACCGGTTCGGTTTAGTCTCTGTGCGGTTCTCTTTGGTTTTGTGTGAGACTCGGCTGCATTTCAGACATGTATTCTTTCGACGGTCTGTGTTGAAGCATCTTCTCTTTGTTTCGTCTGAAAGACATAAATAAGCCTACATGCGCTCAAGACAACAAGAAACCAAGTAAGCTCTAGAAAACCGGAACATAACCGGGTTACTCAGTACAACTTAATTGAACCCGCCAAACCGGGTTATAGGATCACTATATTGTACTGGGACAATGAATGAGTTCATGGATAACACGAGGATGCTATTATTAAGCGTACGATTTATGTCCCAACACACCTTTTATAGCTTAAACTAATAACAATGTATTATTGTATTTCCTGAGAAAATAATAAATATATTCACGTGTAGCTTGCTGGGAATTGAATTTATAAATAAGATAAAAATGGCTGACCTCGTGGATGAGCTTGAAAGCAATATCCGCTTTTGGGTGATTGTTTTTATCGGGATGAATCTTCAGAGCTGAACAAACAAACAAAAAAATAACGATTTATCGTAGAGATAAACTATGAAATAAAATATTTAAAGTCTAACATTGATAACTAATCACATTCAAATCCAAAAATGAAACTGATATGGAACCTGACCTAGTTTGTGATATCGTTTACGTATGAGCTTGACCTCGGCATCTTCCTGGACCTGTATAAATCATATACATAATCAATCCAATGTCTCTTTTTAATATGAATAGAAGGTAATTAAAATGATTGAACAAAAAAAAAAGAGGGGTTTTTTCCAAAACTAACCCACAACTTGATTTTAATCCCAAACCTATACCCAAACTTGAATCAAATGCAAAACTAACCTAAAAGCCTAGTGAAATTACAGCTCAGCCCCTTGTGACCAAACAAAAAAACAGAAGCCATTTTTACGAATATAGCCCCAGTAAATCGTCTGAGTCATCTGAGATGTTGGAAGTCGTCTGGACGACTGAAGTGTAAGTCGTCTAGTACCAGTTTATTTTAAAAATAATTTATAAATCTTGTAAAAAAATATTTTGATGCGTAAAAAATAAAAATCAAGTAATTATAAACAGTTTTAACTAATATAAATTAAGATATGATAAAATTGATTTGTTTTGAAGATAGATGAGTGAAAGTAGTGAATCATGAAATACTTTGGTTTAGGAGTTTGGCAAACATATGTTGTAGTATTGTATGTATTGTTAGGGTTAGATTTTGAAAAACTAAAATATTTTTTTCAAAAATTAGTTTTCACCTATATGTGTTTATTTTTGTGTATAGTAAACACTTTTCAAGTTTGATTTGGTTTTATGAAGTGTTTAATTAGATAATTAAGTTTAGGGGTTATGTTTAGGGTGTGGACGACTTATATTTCAGTCGTCTGTTGAATAATTTACCCAGACGACGTATATTTCAGTCGTCCAGACGACTTACTTGTAAGTCGTCTGGGAAGTCTTCTATTTTAGTTTCCCGCTAAAAATATTTAATTTCCCGCTAAAAATATTAAACTCTTCTGGACGACTTACATGTAAGTCGTCTGTTTTAATTTCTTCACCAGACGACTGAAATGTAAGTCGTCCAGGAAGTCGTCTGAGTCAAAAATATTTAATCTAATTGGATTTTTTGTTTCCCTATAAAAAGAAAAATTTACACATTCTCTCTCCTCCTCTCAAATGGCTGCAACAAAAATGTAATGTTCATCATTCTAAAACTCTCCAACCTCTCTCTAATCTCTTTGACTTGAAAACACCAAACTTTATATGAATTTTTCAGTTTTGTCTCATGTATTTCTTATTAATCTATCTCTTTTGCAGGTTTTTAATCAAATGGTACTCATCTTCCACTAACTTAGAGGTAGATCTATTAATTTTAGATATGTATTTTTGTGTGTTCTATAAATGTAGATTTATCTAATCTTCCACTCATTTTCTCTATTTTTAAGTCATTTGAACGTTTTTGGATATGCAGGTTTTTCAGATCTGGATTTGATGTGCAGGTTTTTCAGATCTGGAAGACTTCTGGGACGACTTACCTGTTAGTCGTCTGGAAGTCGTCTGGAAGTCGTCTGGCCTTCTTGGAAGTCTTCTGACAAAGTCGTCTGGACTTCCAGGAAGTCGTCTGGACTTCCAGGAAGTCGTCTGGACTTCCAGGAAGTCGTCTGGACTTCCAGGAAGTCGTCTGGACTTCCAGGAAGTCGTCTGGATTTTTCTGAGCGTTTTGGTAAGTTCTTATGTCTGATTTTTCTTCATTTGGTAACTTCTTGTTGTATAAAGTTCTTACTTTTTTCCCAAACTAAAACTCTCCAAACCCACTCTAATCTCTTTGACTTGAAAACACCAAACTTTATATGAATTTTTCAATTTTGTCTCATGTCTTTGTTACTAATCTATTTTTTTTTTGCAGGTTTTTAATTAGATGGTACTCATCTTCCACTAATTTAAAGGTAGATCTTTTATTTTTAGATATGTATTTTTGTGTGTTCTGTAAAGGTAGATTTATCTAATCTTCCATTCATTTTTTCTGTTTTTAAGCCATTTGAACGTTTTTGAATATGCAGGTTTTCCAGATCTGGATTTAATATGCAGGTTTTTCAGATCTGGAAGACTTCTGGGACGACTTACTTGTTAGTCGTCTGGAAGTCGTCTGGAAGACGTCTGGACTTCCTAAAAGTCGTCTGGACTTCCTGTAAAGTCGTCTGGAAGTCGTCTGAACTTCCTAAAAGTCTTCTGGCAAAGTCGTCTGAACTTTCTGGAAGTCGTCTGGACTTCTTAGAAGTCGTCTGGACTTCTTAAAAGTTGTCTGGTCTTGTCTACTCAAGTGGAATCCAAGCTTGTCTTTGTAGATGAATGATCTATAATAGTTTTGTTTGTGGTCTGTTTTGTAAATTGCATGTATACTCTTTTAGTTGTGATTTTTTTGTAAAATCAGTAATAATGTTTTCCAAGATGTATTAAATGTGCTAACAATGTGTTTACACATTTACAAATCAATGAAATAATAGACTTCAGTAGCCTTTTTCTTATCTTTGGATCTCTCATATGCAATAATAAACTCCAATGGCCTTTTTCTCATCTTAATAAACAAGAATGTTGGTAAGAGATGGAAACAAATAATAGTAACTAGTCAAAGCATTTCATATTTTTTATAAGTTTGCATTGAAAAACTTAGTCAAATTTAGTAAAACTAAGGGAGAGAACATATTTTGTAAATATGAGTTTTACATATCTTGAAGTTACTTATCACTCTTAAAAATACAAGTTATTCAAAAACTAACGTAAAAGACTTAAAAACTAGTGGAGAAGACGCGGACGACTTCAATCTAAGTTATCTAGACGACTAAACTATATGTCGTCTGGTCAACGCAGAGGTTATTTTTGCAATTGACTTTGAAATCTGTTATTTCGGACGACTGAAAGTTAAGTCGTCTACTATTGTTTGGTTAAAAAAAAACTCCAAAAAAGCTAGACGACTTACATTTCAGTCGTCAGAGGTTAGTTTTGCATTTGACTGGATTATTTCAGAAGTTTGACTTTTTGGACGACTTACATTTCAGTCGTCTAGTGAAAATTAAAATAATAATATTTTTTTAAAAGTAGACGACTTACAGTTAAGTCGTCATAGGTTAGTTTTGCAATTGAAAAAAAAAACTTCAAGATTTAATTATATACAGACGACTTATAATTCAGTCGTCCACGAGACGACTGAAATGTAAGTCGTCCAGGATTTACGAGGTTTGACCAGAATCTCGGAAAAAAGTCCTGGACGACTTACAATTAAGTCGTCTGGTGGACGACTGAATTATAAGTCGTCTGTGTATAATTAAATCTTGAAGTTTTTTTTTTCAATTGCAAAACTAACCTATGACTACTTAATTGTAAGTCGTTTACTTTTAAAAAAATATTATTATTTTAATTTTCGCCAGACGACTGAAATGTAAGTCGTCTGGGGAAGTCAAACTTCTGAAATTATCCAGTCAAATGCAAAACTAACCTATGACGACTGAAATGTAAGTCGTCTAGGTTCTTTGGAATTTTTTTTGAAACCAAACAATAGTAGACGACTTAACTTTCAGTCGTCTCAGGTTACAGATTTCAAAGTCAATTGCAAAAATAACCTCTGCGTTGACCAGACGACTTCCAGGTAAGTCGTCTACAGCCAGACGACTGAAAGGTAAGTCGTATACAGCGAGACGACTTCCCAAGTAAGTCGTCTGACGAACAGATCTGGAAAAAAACTCGATGTCATACCTTAAATTGGTGAGATAAGTTCCTTAGCATACATAAGGCTTCTCCAAGCACACAGAATCACAAACGAAAGTCACCCACCCATAATCGTTAGCTTCTATGACTTTATGAACCATAAAAATTTTAGAATCAAAATCTTGGGTTTTTTTAGCTCATTGTGGAGAGAAAGTGAGAGATATGTTGTGTTTAGTTCACAAGAATGGAAAAAGAAGAAGGGTAAATCGATTTTGGGAGCATTAAGAGCTTCAAATTGGTTGTTCATGGTGGTTGTGGTATTGATGACAATGGCAATCTTGTAATTACTTGATGATGATGAGGGTGAGAGAGTAAAAATGTCATTTTCGAAAAAAAAAAAAAAAAAAAATTGATGGCATTTTCGTAAATTATATGAACTTGTGGGGTGAATAGGGCAAAACCAATTTTCAAAAAAAAGGGAGGTTAGTTTTGTGTTTGACTTTAAGTTGTAGGTCAATTTTGCAAAAATCCCAAAAAAAGAAGGCAATTAAAATGTATCCAGTATATTTAAAAACTGAGACATGAGAAAAGAACATACACCGAGAATGAGATACCAGTCGATGAAACATGAACCCGAGCGATTGATGTGAATGCAAGAGATTGGTGATCTCGACAGGGAACAAATCTCTGAGACCAATGCCGCTTTTGGATCCGGTCCGGGTCGGATCTTACCCATTGCAAGAATAGTTTCAAGAATCTTTCCAGGAAAAACTTTTCTCTAGGGAAAGAAAATGGTAGGAGTGAGCAGAGAGAGAGAGAGAGAGAGAGAGGAGGAAAATACGTTAAGAGAAGGCAGGCAGACTTTGCGGGAGAAACATTTTAAATTAGAAGAGAGAGAAGAGATATAAATTGATCCATTTATTATAAAAGAATAAGTTATAGCGAAATATACCCAAATTTTCAAATAGAAGAACGGGTAAACGTAACCGTAGATTTATCATGTATGAATAACTAAGGTTACGTGGTGAAGTGGATAGTAAATAGTAAATTCCATCCATAATAGTTAGGTATAGTTTTTTGAATTATGACAGAATTTATAATACAAGAGTAACGTTATTATTTCTGTTATATGTACAAAACTTAAAAGTAGAACATGAAACTTGTGATAGATAACATGAACAACCATATACTAAAGGATGTCTTTATTTGAAACCAAATGAAATAGGTGAAACAAACAAAGTTGGTGACATAAACAAGAAAATGAAGCGACTACCCAACTTCTATTTTATTTTTATCGAATACATGAAGTATCGAAGCTGCGGTGATTTTTATATTGGTTTCATATAATCAAATTTGATGGTTCCAAAACAAAACTCTCGGAAATCTAATACTATATGTATATGTATGTGAGTATATATATACATAAAAAAATGTTAACTGGCACTGCTTTGAAAATTGGATTTAGATTGGATTTCGTGATTTTTTTTTTTCTGGTGTTTGATGTTTGACTATAACTAGAGACAACACCAATAGTATATGACAATGGCTTTGGACATAAGCTAAGTATGTACCTAATGTTGCATGCACGATAATTTATAAGCCCAACAAATCCTCTAAATACAGTATTTTATATCATAAACAATATTTATCTTTTGCTTGTGGCTGACTTATTGTAATGAAGCCAAACAAACTTCAGTAGTACTAGTATATAATTCGAAATCTAATAGATCACTGCTCAAGATCAGTATTAAGTCAAACATAGCGGTTAGTAATTGGTCACCCGAAAGTAAAATTCGCATGGGGATGCTAACTTCTTGATTATGTCCTGAATTTTTATTTAATTATGTATTTAGGATGTTTATTGGTATACTCTCATTACTTCTCAAAGTAGAAAACCAAGACGCCCGATACTAACATGACATTTGTGGTTTTATGTGACCCCTTCCAAGGAATGAGAAGTCAGCCTTTTGTTCAAGTATGCTTGAGAAGAATATTGAAATGCTCATCTCAGCCTAAAAAGATGTATCTTCGGATCTAATATTTCTTGATTAATCAAAACATTTTACTGTTTTACTTAGCAATTTAATAACAAAGTTTACAAGGCTATGACTCTTTAAGTTCATACAGTTTGAAAAAAAGAGTTTAGAAGAATAAAAAGATAAACATGAAAAGTTGTTATTCTGTGGACTTAATACTACATAACGAAGCATTAATGAGATAATATTTGTGGTAATATAGATTTACATATGCTTATACTGGGAATAATCTTTGTGGTAATAGTACCGAAGATATATATACTCGGAAGCCAAAATGTGGAGTTACATATGATGAGAATGATTTCAGAAAACGTTCTATACTGTATTTGATAAAGTTTAAGATATGGAGAGGGAAAATATAGAAGGTTATGAATATAATTTGGAATGCATGCATAGTATAGTCCGAGAACACAAGTGTCAGTGCGCACGTGAGATTTATGGTGAAGCTGTCAATGATCAATCCCCAGCACCATTTGTTTACGAGCCGAAAGTACAGTTTCTTCCATTATGCTATAAATGATCGCTACAGTTTTCCGTGTGTTTTCAGACAAAGGCACAACCAACAAGTTTATAAGAACATTAAAACATCTGAAATACCAATGCAAGTGGTCAAGAAAGTCACATTTGTAACTTATGATTCTGTTCTACTTCTATTTATACTTTCGTCTCTCGATTTAGGAGGGAAACCAATATAGTTTACGCAACAAACGGACTTTCTTGGGCTTTTATAAAACAAACGGACTTTCTTGGGCTTTAATATTTTATAATTGGAATATGGCCCAACTTGAGTTATATAGCCCACCTTTTGGGGCTTTTCGAACAAGAATATGGGTCCCATCTTTAGGCGTCTATTTTTTATAACCACGTGTACGTAAGTCAGTTACGTGTCCGAACTTACCCGCCTTACTCGGATCCGAGTCAGCTTCTCGATATTTATTTCTGACACTACCGGCAAGTTGTCGTCAGATTTATAGATGATGGAGTTCTCTCTGATCGGCGCCGATACAGTCTCAGTTTTCACGGCGAAGCGAGGCATAGCGTTTGGAAAATCTCTTCTCAACCGATGGGATTTGACGAATCACATTTCGTTTGCTGTTGATGCAATCTCCTCTTCACCGGTCAGAGCCAGCTCTTATAAGACAATCAGAAGGATCCGCAAGAAGCGGCGTACGAAGCGCGTTTCCTTCGGCGAACACGGTGGCGATTTTGGTCGTTTTCTACTAGAAGGCGATTTTATCGGTGGTAACGACGGTCCATTCGGATCTGGCGGTGGCGACGATGGCGGTGGAAAGGGATGGAACTACGGTGGTGGTGGTTGGGATGAGTCTTCGTCGTGGTCTTGGTCGGATCCAGCAATGGAGTTTGTGTATGAAGTGATTTGCTGGATCGCCTTATCGAACTGTGTACATTTCGCGTTCAAGAGGATAGTGAGAATCGTGACTGACGGTGAAAGGGAGAAGTTGAGCCTCACGTTATCTCCGGTGTGCTGACAACTTCGTGGTTTGGTTACAGTCACATGTCTGAATGATCTCTCGATGTGTACTTATAATTAATTATTTATATACATTGTACATAAATTTCATTTGGTTTTGCAATCTAATTTTCGAGTGTCTTTTATGATGATAATGTGGATAATTGATTTTTAACTGATAAAGCTTAATAAACTCCGTTACAGATACAAACTTGTTCATGTGAGTAACAAGGATTTATATTATTAAGCACTGTGCTTGTCTCTTAACTCTCGGGAGCTTGATTACCCATGGATGGTGGGGGTTGATTTTGGTTCCAGTTCTGTGATGTTGGCTCTCTCCTCTCCACCTGCACAGTCTCACGGCGCCTATCGTACCTAGGCCTAGAACGATTTCTAGTTTGGCGCTGTTCAGTGAACCTGTACTGTGGTCTTGGTATCACCTTTCCTTCAATGTACAAGTCACCTGAAACATCACCAAAAAAAAAACAAATTTGGTTTAGACGCTAAACTTATATCTCTCACAATGTATAGATAAAATCCAAAAAATAATAATAATAATTACAAACCTCCATAGTCTTTGTTTGGTACATCAAGATAAGAATCTGGTAAGACCCAGAGAACACCAGGCAGCCCTGAAGAATCACACAACACTACTCTAATCAGGTATCTTATATATTCTGCCTTATTTCTAAAGACAATAATTCACATTCAGATAGAACAACATCAAAGAGACGTTTTCTCCTTAAAAGCTACATAAGAACTGAAGCTATATAAAAGTCAAAGTAACAACCTTTGACTTTGCAAGAAAGCTCTTCAGAGATCAAAGCACCAAAGCCAGTGTACGTCGAAGTGCAGACCGAGTAAATCTTCTTCTTTGCCTCCTCCTCGCTACAACAAAAACCCAAAAAAAAAAAAAATCAAATTCCAAAATGCACAAACGAAATGATTATTAAAAAGAAAAGAGATTTTGCCTGCCAACAACTGAAGTCAACGTTTTGACATAAGCACTGATCATCTCATCTTCGGTCGGTTTGGGATCAGTGAACTCCATGACGATGAGCCAGTGCTCGTAATCGCACCCGTCCAGAAGAATCGTCTCCTTCGGCGGACGGTTGCTCCAGTTCGGGGAAGGATCGTTCAGAGGAGAGTATCCTGACCCAGATGTCTTGGGTCGGGTCGTTACGTAACACGGGCCTAATCCGGTTCGGGTCGAGGAAAGCTTGTCGATTAAAGACACGGCGAATCGAGAGCGGGAAGAGAGCGTGGAGAATGAAGAGCAAGAGGAAGTGGACGAAGAGAGGGTATTGGTTAGGACGGTCGCTAACTTGCGCCGGACTGTGAAATGAGCCATCGCCGCCGGTGAGGGTTTCAGCTTCTTCTCTTTTTCCTCTCTTCATTTTCAGTATGCTTCGAGACACTTTATGGGCTAAGTGGGCCCTTAGTTTATGTTTTCTAGATGGGCTTGTTTGGGTATTTTGGATATCAGGTCTTTTGGGCAAAGGGTTTACTACTGAACTTATTTTCGGTTCGGATAGTAAAATTAGGATTCGAAAAATATTCGGAAGAAAGGTTCTCATTTGGTTCCGGTTCCAATTCGGTTATTTTGGGTAATTCGGATACTTTAGATAGTACATCGGATATTTTGGATAAAATATCGAATAATTATAATGATTCGGATAAAAATCTTATATATTTTGAATTACTTTGGATATTTCGGATAAAACTATCTGGATACTTTCGAGTAGTTTTCTTCAAATATTTTCATAAACTTTTAGTATAATTTTAAATTTTAAATATAT
Organism: Brassica napus; assembly: GCF_020379485.1. Classification (NCBI taxonomy): domain Eukaryota; kingdom Viridiplantae; phylum Streptophyta; class Magnoliopsida; order Brassicales; family Brassicaceae; genus Brassica; species Brassica napus. Next base: position 31,475 of record NW_026016140.1, on the reverse strand, counting down.
ATATATTTAATTATGTAATATATATATACATAATTTATATTTTAAGATATTCGGGTACTCGTTCGGGTTTCAGTTCAGTTTTGGTTCGGTTCAGTTGTTTCAGGTATAGAAATATAAGAACCATTCGAGTATTGAGAGTTTTGCTCTGGTTCTTGTTTCAGGTATTTCGATCCGGTTCCAATTTCGGGTATTTCGGTTGGGTTCCGATTGTTTTTCCCAATCCTATTTCAAACTTTCATTAAGGTTGTCCAATTGTACTCATCAGTCTAATCTTTCTAGATAAACCAGATGGTTAATGTAGCTTAATGAGATTATTACCTCCCTCTTTTTAATTGGAAACGAAAAAAAGCACGAGGGATTCTCCCAGTGGCCAAGGTAAAAAAGTTATATGTTGTTCCCTTGAGAAAGTAGATCTTGAAGAAGCAAAATAAACTTTGCTACTCAGGTTGCAGCTCCAAACATGGCGTTGAAGGTACTGGACACAGCAGTGCAAGTCCATGGAGCAGCTTGTTTATCCTCGGACACATTCTTGGCTCATCTGTGGGCAACAACGGCTAGAACCCTCAGGATTGCTGATGGAGCTGACGAGGTTCATCTTGGAACCATTGGCAAATTAGAAGTACAGAGAGCTTCAAAACTTTAACATTATTTTCTCAGAAAAAAGAAACAGATGTTTTGTATTCTACATGCAGCAAAATAAGCCTGAAACCTAAATAAGTTTTATACAAGATCTTCTCAACTGTATCTTGTTAATACAAAATGCATTGTGAGACTCATCTCATGCCTCATGGCATCTGCTTCCTACTCTGTTATATCTAAATCAATCCTCATTCAGTATGAAATATTAGAATCATACATATTTTCTTTATAAAAAGTTATCATGATCCCATGAACTCATGCTTCTAGAACCATATTACTATTCATAGGCTTATCATAAAAGCGGCAAACCAAACGTTTCAGATATAGAGAGAAAGGATCACAAACTTGTCGGAAACAAAATAGTCTTCCTAAAGACAGAAAATGTAACATAGCCTCATGTTCTTCCTTTCCTTATACCCCAAAAATAGCATTACAACTTCTCTCTATATAAACCCCATCGAGATCTTTCAACCCATTTTTGTCCAAAGTTTTGTAGATACCAAAAAAAAAATTCACTCACCAAAAATAAAATAAAACCAGAGCTAGAAGGGGCCTTTATAGCCACACTTGGAAGGCCCCCTCTGCTCCATTTCCAACATTTAAAAAATAAAACACATTAGAAAAAAAATCTAGAAATTTTTACCTCTTTGAACCTTTTAAGATTTGTATAAAAGATGACGCTTGATGGTGACAAGAAGAAGAAATGCATCATAGCGGGTGTTGTCTCGGGTTTGCTAGTCATCATGGTTGTCTCCGTAGCCATCATAGCATCCAAAAACTCACCCAACGAAAACGAGATCAGGCAAAACACTAAAGCGGTTAAAACAGTTTGTGCACCAACCGACTACAAAGAGACTTGCCTCAAAAGCTTAATGGACGCATCTCCCAAATCCACCGAGCCACTCGCCCTCATCAAACTCAGCTTCAACGTCACCATCAAATCCATTCAAGAAGGTCTCAAGAAAGCCTCTGAAGACGTTAAACACAAAGCTGACAAACACCCGGAAGCTAAAGACGCTTTTGAGCTTTGTGAGAAGGTCATGAACGACGCTATTGCTGATCTGAAAAAATGTGTTGACCATAAGGTCTCGGTTGATGAGATTGAAAGGTTTATCAAGGATCTTCGGGTTTGGATAAGTGGCTCCATCGCGTTCCAGCAGACTTGTATTGATACCTTTGAGGAGATTAAATCTACTCTTAAGCACGATATGATCAACATTTTTAAAAGATCAAGACAGCTAAGCAGTAATAGTCTTGCAATGGTTACTGACCTCAACTCCAACGCCACGGAACTAACCGGAGCTTTTGAAAACAACGCTAGAAAGCTTTTATCTACTGAAGATGGTGTCCCAACATGGGTTGGACCAGAGGCGAGGAGGCTCATGGGAGCACCGGGAGGACCACCGGTGAAGGCTAATGCTGTGGTGGCTCAAGACGGAAGTGGTCAGTTCAAGACTATCAACGATGCTCTAAACGCTGTGCCTAAAGAAAACAAAGTGCCGTTCGTCATCCACATCAAAGAAGGTGTATACAAGGAGAAAGTAGTGGTCACTAGGAAGATGCCGTACGTCACTTTTATAGGTGATGGACCAACCAAGACTGTAATCTCCGGCAGCCTTAACTTCGGTATCGGGAAAGTCAAGACGTACCTAACAGCTCCCCTAAGTGAGTTTCGAATTTTGTTTGTCCGAAGTTCCCTACATCATCATATATGAGCAGACATTTTCCAACCGGACTCTCCAACTTAGCCTAAGATTTTGAACTGAACCAGCCTAACTGAACCGAATCGAAATTCGGTTAGTTCAATTCGGTAGGTTTTCGTAAAAAATCAGGTTTCGGTTCAACTTGCCATCGGTTACTTTGGTATTCTTTAATATATATATACCAAACCATACAAACTAAACTAACCGAAGTAACCAGATTTAGAACCAAACTAACCGAATAAATTCGATTTTTTTTAACAAAATTAAACAAAAGTTTAGCCGAAATCAAAAACTTCCGTAGGATTTTCAAAACCTGAACTAGCCAAATATTATATGGAACCAAACTTTATTTCAGGTTAACTCGGTAAGATTTATGTTGAACCGAACTACCCTTCGAACCGAACCCACAGGCCTATTCAAACTTATGACTGTTTAGACATCTACTAGATAATCTAAGAGTTTTATCCATTAACTCAACTCCGCGTCTAAACATGACCGACCTTTCTTATATGTGCAGCTGTAGAGGGAGAGCACTTCACAGCAAAGGGCATTGGGATGGAGAACACGGCTGGACCAGAAGGAGGACAAGCGGTAGCCTTAAGAGTCTCGGGGGACTACGCCGTGTTCTTCGACTGTCAAATCGACGGTTACCAAGACACCTTATACGTTCACTCTCAACGTCAATTCTACCGTGACTGCACTGTCTCCGGCACCGTGGACTTCATCTTCGGCGACTCGCAATGCATCCTCCAAAACTGCAAAATCGTCGTGCGCAAACCTATGGCAGGCCAGTCGTGTATGGTCACCGCTCAGGGACGCAGCGACGTCCGTGAGCCGACGGGAATAGTGGTCCATAACTGCCATATAGTGGGAGATCCGGCGTATATTCCGGTTAGAACCGCGAGCAAGGCGTATCTAGGAAGACCGTGGAAGGAGTTCTCGAGGACGATCGTCATAAAGACGACCGTCGATGACGTCATCGATCCGGCGGGATGGCTTCCGTGGAGCGGTGACTTCGCGCTCAAGACGTTGTACTATGCCGAGCATTTGAATGTTGGGCCTGGAGCGAATCAGGCCCAAAGAGTTAAATGGCCTGGTATCAAGAAACTGACGCATGAACAGGCTTTGTCGTACACTTGTGATAGATTCTTAAGTGGTAACACGTGGATTCCAAGGACGCAAGTGCCGTACACGGCGGGCATGTAGGAGATTCCGTTTTGTGAATCGTTTAACTTCAGGGTTTTACATCTTTTTGTTTTTAATGTGTTTCTCTGAAATTGTTTTAAGAATGATATAAGCTTGTCCGAATGAGTCGTTCGTTTAGAGTTAACTTTAATAATGGTATGCTTTTTAGAGAATCATGAGACTAGGGGTGATATAAATACTAAAAAAATGATGAGAAAGTCGAGGAAGTTGCATGGTTCGTGGAGATCACGTGATGCTTATCCACATGTATCGTCCTTCGAGAGTGCCTGCCTGCATCGAAATATCCAATATTGTACTCTTTTTTTTGGAAAAAGTCCAATATTGTTCTTTGAACAATGGAATCAATATATTCTTCGTGTCTCGGAAACTAAAACTAAAATTATTTGCCCTACTATTAAATACCACTCATGCGATGTGTTTATTAATTTTTTTACGAAGATGAATATATCTGGTGAAAACAATTTAGCATAGTAATTATATAATTGTATATATATATATCTACCTATAAACAAATTAATATAAATGTGTCCAAAAAAATTTAACATAAGTCATAGTAGTTTAGTTTTATCTACATGGGTGCTAGAAAACAATATAAGTTGATTGCCCAATGTATAATGAGCATAATTATTTTACATTATTTGTGAAGTATTTTTATTAAAATAATTAATTTAATGTAGGACCATAAAAAGACCATACATTGTCCTGATGGATTTGGAAAAAAGAAAAAACCTATGGCCATTTATATAGAAAAATTAGGTGATAACTCGCGCCGAAACTTAAATTTGGACAATAATAATAGTTACTCTTTTCAAATTAAGTATGAAGTTTACTTGTGTAAAAAAAAATTCTCGCTAAAACATGTATTAATTTTAAATGACAATTGATGTGTATTTTATTTGTTCTTTTGTTGTTTGTTTTTTTAGAATTACATAAACACTCTGACTAATAATAATGTGATATTTTTAATGTGATATATAAAAAGAAGTTGTGTTCACTAATCTTTCCAAAAAAATATTTATCATTTATCTATTAAAATATGTGCAATCTATTAAAATAGAATCACAAAGTTGGATTCAACTTAATTCTAGATATAGTTTTCTTTAAACTATATTTTATATATATATCTTAGTCTATACTATTACTAATTATTCACATTTAAATATAACCTAATTATAGCTACAATTTTTTTGAAATAGTACGAATTTCCATATTTTACTAACTAAATATTTTCAAATAATCAATTAAGATTTATTTAACATCTGATATTATATTTTCTAAAACTTTTTAAAAGCATTTCTAAAATCTAGTCAAAAATATTTACATTCAAATATTATTTAGTATATTTTAATATGAATATTTAATTAAAATTTTCTAGCGTAGGATCATAAAAAGACCATACATTATCCTAGTGGGTTTGGAAAAAAGGAGAGAACGTATGGCCATCTATATAAAGCAATATTATAGGGAAAGAAGCGATTGAGAATGTTGAAAACGATACAATAGACGACTCGTTGTCTCGTTGCATTGAATTAAGAGAGCCCCACACTCTCTCCCCCCAACGGCCCTCTCCGTCTTCTTCGATCCCTCCACATACCCATTTTTAGCCATTAAAGCACTCACTCACCTCAAAACTCCATATCTCAAACGACACACGAGGAAGAAAATGTCGAACAAATCCCCTGTTTTCCCCATCCCTGACTCTCAACACTTCAGCGATTATGGCTTTAACTACTTTCAGGTACGTACCGTTACAGTTTAGCTATGTTTTTGAGTATGTTTTTTCTGATGGAGAGATCTTGTTTTTTTTTTTAATCAAAGGTTATGGAAGAAGCGAGAAAGCACAAGAGAGAAACGTCAACGAAGTCATCCATCATCAACAGTCTTCACTTCAAGATCCAGAAACCCATTTCAAAAGATGACCCGACCCGGTCCACAATGCACCACAACAAGAGGAAGAAACGGTGGTGGTGGAAGAAGGCTTTACCCTTTTTCAAATGGCGCAAATGGCCAATCTCCACCACCGTCGCCGTCAACGAAGATTGTCGGGTCAGGAACTTTCGCGCCGTAACCGGTTCGATGTCGATGTCGAGTCCGGTTTACTCAACGGAGAGTCGAACCGGGTTTGGCATGCCGTACCGTACGACGACGAGTAGACCTTCGTCGGGACCTATAGCGGGAACATTGACGCCGGCGAGGAAAGGTGACGTGGCGGTGCCGTATTTGAGTCTACGAGAGCATAATATGGAGCAGCAGCAGAGGATCTCTATCTCTTCTTCTCCCATTTACTTGGTCACGTAAAAGTTATTATAGTAAATTTAATAACAGTGTGATGTTTTTAAAATTTTCTGCAAGAGGTGGTGAAAGCTGTAAAGTTTCATCTGTCTCACGTGAAACAATATTACTAGTTGGCATTTTAGAAAATATAGAATATATATACATGCATGCTGCTCCCTGCTTGTATTAACATTTTAAATTATATTTAGTTGGAATATTTTCATGTGATGTTTGAAAATCACTAGGACCGGTAGGAGTGGAGATACCTTTGTCGTGTACGACTCATTCGATTATTTGAAAAGGAGCGTTACTACATCGATCTGAACGTTGATACTTTAAAGAGATTAGCGCTCCTCTTTAGGTTTATTTTATACAATCTCACTTTTTAGTCTATAGTCTTTCTAAACTTATAGTTCAAAAAAGAAAGTCTTTCTAAAATTGACTATATAATGACTATGTATCACTCCCTGTATTTTTATTAGATGTCCTTTTAGGACTGTGTACAAAATTTAGAAAACATTTAGTATTTTACATTTTCTAAACAAAACATCACTAATTATCTACCTAACTAGTATTCAACCAATAAAAAATGACCTGAAGAATATGGAAAGTTATATACCATAAAGATTTGTAATAATTGTTTCATTGAAAATTGAAAACAATAGAATTAAGGTTGCAGCTTGATTACTGAAATACTTTGAAATGATCAATTCTATCAATTAGAAAAAAATCTAAACAATATACAAAAACACTCATAACAATTTTGATAATAAATAAATGAAATGAATTTATTTCATTTTTGTACTACATTCCATTTTTCTTTATTCCATTTATTTATTGTGTTTCATGGTGGAATCTTTGTTGTTCTCTTTGAAGAAGTGTTGAGCTTCACGAGCGCGTCGCAGTTTATCTCTTCAACGAAATGAAAATGTGGTACTTTTGTGGCCCATAGTCATTGTCTTGACCATAGCTCGGTTGAATCCCCTGAGAGGAACTATTTGATCTTCAAAGTTACTTGCTGTAGTAGAAACAGAGTCTCCTCTTGTAACAGAATCTGTTATGTTTCCTTTTTGGCCACCAAAACGAAGAACGTCCTCTTTCAAAACTCTACCATCTTTACCACTTCCAGTAACGGCATTGATGTCTATGCCAAGGTCTTTTGCAAGGTTACGAACAGATGGCGTTGACAGAGCTCCAACAAGATTGTCTGTTTTTGACTTTGAACTATCAGAGGATACTAGAAGAGCATCCTGGGCGTCTTCTACAGCTAGCTTAACTAGAGTTTCTCCAACCTTGCATCAATGCATATAAAACATATAGACATTCAACACAAAAGATTTTTACATCCGATTTTAAATAAAACTTTCTCTAACAAAATCTAAATGATATGCTTAATCATAGCCTTATTGAACTAATTTATTTAGTATGATTCTCTAACCTTGATAATGTCACCTGGAGCATGTGAAATGAGAGCTACTTTCCCCTTAAAACGACTTGTTATCTCAATAAATTGCTTTATCGCTCTGAACTTCACAGAGTGCCTGAAACTCTTCCACAGGATCTCCCTGCCAAAAAGCAGGAAATGGCTGATTATAAAGAATAAAAAAAGATTGAAAATTTTAGCAGAGGAAGAAAAAACTCAACGGACCTCATTGACAAACCACTTGAGAAGCTCACATTCAGCAATACCTTCCCCAGTTTGTGCCAGCGCCCAGCGGCACATCAATGAACCCTCCTGCTGCATTTGAATCTATAGCCATGGCTTCGTTCGAAAACCAGCTTCTACTTCCTCCTCCTCCACACCATTTCATCAACTGCCTCCATATTACAAAAATATCATAAGCAACTTTGTTTAATCTTCCCACAAATAACCACAAATCTAAACACTTATTAGTCTTAGCAAACGAGTCTTTCCTTTGAAAAGTGAAAACTATATTTTCTTTTCCTCATAACTTTAACGGCACAATGTTTCTTTGTCCCTACAAAAGCTTGTCGGGAACTGATCGAAAAGTGAAGCCAAAACAATCAACGCCTCAAAACAAAGTTATATATTTGGTCTCAAGAAACTTACGGAGAGAGAATGGACAAGGAATGGAGAGGCGACCGACTGAGAATGATACTCCGGTGCACGGAACGGCGGAGAGCAAACAGAAGACGAGATGAATGGACGGAGAAACCGATGGCTCCGTAAGATCCGTCGCGCGATCATCGTCATTCTCACCAGAGTATACGGAGAAGCAGAGAACAAAAACAGATGAATTATGATTCCCTCTCCAACAACTAAGAAGTTAGCAAGAAAAATAAATCTCTGGCAGAGACAAGACAACGTACTTGTATTTGTGTTTTAGTTCTAATCTGATTAAAGCTAAAAGTGGCAGCTAAATAGATATAACTAATGGATTAGTGACGCTAAAAAGAAGAAAAGATTATTGGATTAGTTTATGCATGCACGTCATGTCAGCAATACTTTAGAGCTAGGAGCCTATGATCAACGTTACACGCGTGTATTGAATCATGAGACAGACCAATCGTCAGGTGATCGTTTGTGAAAGTGTTGGCAGAAGTGGCCATAACTAGTGTATAAATAAATAAGGGAAATTGTCAATAATATCACCTTTTGAAGTTTATGTCTCAAAAAGAGCACTAGAAGGAAAAAGTCACAAAAATGACATTCATTAAAGAATAAAATATCCATAATATCATTGGTTTAAATTAAATAAACAAACAAAAATAAATAAAAAAATAAAAATAAAAAAAAATAATAAAAAAAATAATAAAAAAAATTTTATAGTTTCAGATTATATGTTTTCAGATTCGAAATTTTTATAATTTTTTTTAAAAAAAAATTTTTGAATTTTTTTTTCAAATTTTCTTTTTATAGTTTAAAAATAATTTTTGAAACTGTTTTATAAATTTTTATTTTTTATTTTAGTATTTATTTTTTATAAAATTTTAAACCCTAATTCCAAAATCCCACTCCCTTAACTCTAAACCCTAAGGTTTGGATTAATTAACCCAAGGGGTATAAGTGTATATTTACCTCTTTAATGAAACCTATTTTTGTGACTTTGAGCCTTGAGTGCTACTTTGGGAACAAAAACTTGGTTTGGTGCTATCCTAGTCATTTTCTAAATAAATAATACTAGTATGTTTTAAAGTGTGATATACGATTAATTTATGAAAGCTTATGATTATGAACAGATACGATTCAAATACTTTTGTCTAAAAATATGAATTTCATTTAACATTTTCGTTGTATTATTATCGAAAAAGTAAAATGGATTTGATTCAGATCCGCCAGGTCACGTAGGACTAAAGACCACTAGCCAAACATATATTTATTTGATAAAAATACAAATGTATCTTTATAAAACACATGATTAATTCATTTTCTAATCATATGTATCCATGTAGAAAAGATACTACTACTGTATTAAAAAGAAAATTAAATTAGCGTTATACAACAAAAAAACGTGATTAATTCGTTTTCTAATCATATGTATCCATGTAGAAAAGATACTACTACTACTACTGTATTAAAAAGAAAAATAAAACTAGCATTATACAACAAAAATAAATCACTTAACGAAAACATTATTATCAAAACAGCGTTTGCGTCGAGGAGTGTGCCAGTGCCACTGTACCGGGCGTGACTCGCAATCTCAACGAAGAAGGTAGAGAGAACCACGAAACGGAGCTCGAGAAATGGCTTCACGCACGAAGGGAAAGACGACGATGGAAGTTGGAGGCGATGGAGTTGCCGTCGTAACAATCATCAACCCTCCCGTCAATTCGCTATCGTTCGACGGTACTCTGTTCCTCTTCGATCTTGAATGGATTCACCTTTTCAGATTCTAGGTCAATTTCGCTATTTACCTCTCGCCGAACTCTGTTACGGCTCCCCGATTGAATTTAATGATCTGATTATGTGAAAAATTGGGACTACTACTAGTTTGATCTCATGCTATTGTAGATTAGTGAATAGCTTATGATCTCAAGAAACGTCGTTTTTTTTAGCATTCGAGACGAAGCAGTGAAAAAACTACTGTATTGGTTACTCTGTTTTTTTTTTGTATATTGGTGAGTACAGTGCTGGATAACCTCAAAAGTAATTACGAGGAAGCTTTGAGCAGGAATGATGTTAAAGCTATTGTTATTACTGGTACGTCTTGAGATCACTCTCTTGCAAGACAAAAACAGAAGACATTTATGCAAACTTTGGAGATGGTTTGGTAAATGGCTTTTGTGTTTTTTTTTTTTTTACGGCAGGGGAAAAGGGGAAGTTCTCTGGTGGATTTGATATATCTGGTTTTGGTGAAGTTCAGAAAGGGACAAGTATGTTTTCAGTATCTTGGTGTCTTTGTTGATTGTATTGACGTCATGTATTAATGTTTGTAGTACTGTATATTGATTTTTCTCAGGGAAAGAGCCGAAGGTTGGATACTTATCGATTGACATCCTAACTGATTTGTTTGAAGGTTATCTCTCTATCTTACTGAATGTATTGGTCTTTGCAATGGTTATGACATCCTAACTGGTTTATTTATTTGTTTTCAGCTGCAAGGAAGCCGTCTGTCGCTGCCATTGATGGGCTTGCCTTGGGAGGAGGGTTAGAACTTGCCATGGTATGGTTTTTCTATGTATACCACTTCACCCTCAATAAATCGTCTTGAGACTGTTGAGCCGCCTGATGGTGAGCATTTTCTTTTTAGATGGATGTTGATACAGTTGTATGACTTGTTTTCAGGCTTGCCATGCAAGGATATCAGCTCCTGGTGCACAGTTAGGTTTGCCTGAGCTGCAACTCGGTGTTATTCCTGGGTTTGGAGGTAGTTATTCAAATTTGTTGATTGCTAAGTCCATAATCGTGTTTTCCCTTCAGCTGTATACGAGTTTTGATCACATAGGAGGCAAAATCTTTGACTCCTATGAACAATCATATGTGATCATGTAATAATTCAACTCGCTTTCATTTTTATCTTCCTGATTATGCTCTTTTGGATTGATGCAGGAACACAGCGTCTTCCACGTCTTGTCGGTCTCACAAAAGCCCTTGAAATGATTTTGGTACGTCAGTGCCTTAATTTTATGGTTGGGTTAAGTATGCTTTGGTTTAAATGTAACGGCATTCTTTTGTTGAAACATATAGACATCTAAGCCGGTTAAAGCCGAGGAAGGTCATTCATTGGGTCTTGTTGATGCTGTCGTGCCACCTGCCGAGATACTAAACGCTGCTCGTCGCTGGGCCCTTGACATAGCCGAAAGGAGAAAACCGTGGGTTTGTAGTGTTTTAAAGACTGATAAGTTACCTCCTCTTGGAGAGGCAAGGGAAATACTGAAGTTTGCCAGAGAGCAGACACGCAAGCAAGCCCCCAACCTGAAACACCCCTTAATGTGCCTTGAGGCTGTTGAAGTGGGTATTGTTTCTGGTCCGAGGGCTGGTTTAGAGAAGGTATATTACTATCTTGTCGTCTCTTTGTTATATGTTCTTCAATGTTTCCCCCAAGACTAGTAACCCTTTACGAATTTCCATCACATTGTCACTTACAGGAGGCTCAAGTAGGCTCACAAGTGGTAAACCTGGATACCACCAAAAGCTTGATCCATGTTTTCTTTTCTCAGCGAGGAACTACAAAGGTCTGTGAGTGTTTAGCAGTGTCATTTAGACATTTTTTTTTTTTTTTTTGAAACAATTTTGACATATATCCACTTTATTTTCTTTACAATATTAAAGCTTTCTCTATTTTGATTCCTTCCAATTTATCTTATTGACAGGTTCCTGGAGTTACTGATCGTGGGTTGGTGCCAAGGAAGATTAAAAAGGTAGCCATCATCGGAGGCGGGTTGATGGGATCTGGAATAGCCACTGCATTGATCCTCAGTAACTATTCAGTGATTCTCAAGGAAGTAAATGAGAAATTCCTAGAGGCTGGAATTGGCAGGGTCAAAGGTAGAGATGGATTGACACACATTGCTTACCATTGAATAGCAAAAGCTTGATGTGACTAATTTCATTAATTTAACCAGCTAATCTTCAGAGTCGTGTAAAGAAAGGAAGGATGTCTCAGGAAAAGTTTGAGAAAACCATGTCACTCCTTAAAGGTTCACTTGACTATGAAAGCTTTAGGGATGTGGATATGGTCATCGAGGTAATAATCAGCATATTGAAGCTGAAATTGTTTTCTATATGACTTTGCTTGATGTCTTTTTTTGGTGGCTTGAACAGGCTGTCATTGAGAATATATCTTTGAAGCAGCAAATTTTTGCTGATCTAGAGAAGTACTGTCCTCAACATTGTATCCTTGCAACCAACACATCTACCATTGATTTAAACAAAATTGGGGAGCGGACCAAGTCTCAAGATCGGATTGTCGGAGCACATTTTTTCAGGTGATCACTTATCTTTTGGAATTTGGATGAATGTATAAGTGAAAGACTGATTATTCATTTTCTTGATGCAGTCCAGCACATGTCATGCCACTACTTGAAATAGTTCGGACCAATCGTACCTCTCCTCAAGTAATTGTTGACCTGTTAGATGTTGGGAAGAAGATTAAGAAAACGCCAGTCGTAGTTGGAAACTGCACGGGGTTTGCAGTTAATAGGATGTTCTTCCCATACACACAGGCAGCTATGTTCCTTGCTGAGCGTGGAACAGATCCGTATCTAATCGACAGGGCAGTCAGCAAGTTTGGAATGCCAATGGGTCCCTTCAGGTACATCCCATTGTAAAAATCCAAATGTCAATCTCATTCACCTTTTTTTTAACTGTATTTTTGTTATATGAACGAGTAGATTGTGCGACCTGGTTGGATTCGGTGTGGCGATTGCAACCGCAACACAATTCATCGAGAACTTCCCAGAACGGACAAACAAATCTATGATTATCCCACTCATGCAAGAGGACAAGAGAGCTGGTATATAAGAGAGAACAGCTAGATGATGTTTTTATTGACTGTTGTGAACTTATCTGTTGATTTCAGGTGAAGCCACACGTAAAGGTTTCTATCTTTATGATGATAAGCGCAAGGCTAAACCTGATCCTGAAATAAAGAAATATATCGAGAAGGCAAGAAGCCTCTCAGGAGTGAGCCTTGACCCTAAGGTATCTCTCTGTCCAAAAAATCAAGTAAAGATCTCTATATCTGTCACTGTTCTTTTCTCACTCTGATTGATTGTTGTGGCTTGCAGTTGGAGAAACTGTCGGAGAAGGAAATTATTGAAATGACGTTTTTCCCAGTAGTGAACGAGGCGTGTAGAGTTTTTGCGGAAGGTATTGCAGTCAAAGCAGCAGACCTTGACATCGCTGGTATAATGGGAATGGGATTTCCACCTTACAGGTCAGTGTTGTCATCAAATAAATGCTGTAATTCCCAAATCCACATCAGACTCTCTTTTGCTCATTGTGTGTTTGATAAAAATCTCTTGTGAACAGAGGAGGAATCATGTTCTGGGCTGATTCCATTGGATCAAAATACATTCACTCGAAGCTAGATGAGTGGTCCAAGACTTATGGGGATTTCTTTAAGCCTTGTGCTTTCTTGGCTGAAAGGGGATCTAAGGGAGCTCCTCTGGTGAGAGTATTTCTTTCTTTTATGATGGCTGTTAACAAAATCTATTTCAGCTTGGCTTATATTACATGATTATTACTCAAATCAAATTAACATACTAGCATGACTGTTTCTCTAAACATGTCCAATTCAGATTATTGACTATTCTTCCAATCTGTGTTGCAGAGCGCTCCCTTGGAACAGACCAGATCGCGGTTGTAATGTCAGCGTTTCAACGGAAGCTTTTCTTTGCTGCATCTACTGTGTGTTCTTTGTGTCCACATCTACTTGCCAGAAAGTTGGGATATTTGACCTTGGGAGCTTTTAAAATAAAGTCTCATCTCGGACAGATGAGTCTGGGAGAAAGTAGAAAGTGAGTTCTGAGTGGCGATAAGATTTGTGTATGTAATGTATGATGATGTCTTACGAAGCCGTCAGATACATTTGTTGTAATCTATGACTTAAGTCCCAACAACATCAATGTCTTGAATGATTAATTGATAATTTAATGAGTTAAGTCCCAAGCAATATGGAACTCAACTTTTTATACAACGCAGGGACCGTAAAACTAAAATAAAATAGTGAATTGACGTCGAACTAAGTATCTGGGTGTAGCATTTCTTGTATTGATAAATCCTACCGGCTGATCCGATCAGTTTCGGAAGAAACACACTTAGTGTTCTGGTTATCACACTGCTCGGCCCGAGTTCCGACTAATGTCAGAGACGAACCAATCATTTATTATGATCTACCGTATAAACTACGCCCGGACTGGTCAAATGATGATAACTTAATTTGCAGGAGAATCGAATAAATCTCAAGAGATTGCCACTAGACTACCACCACAAGAGATTACCACTAGATTACCACCACTTGGTCAGGTGTAGTAGCATTTTGAAATGCAAGGGATATAGATGAGAACTTATGTGTATAAAATTAGATTTTTTTCGTAATAACTAAACATGACATAAATGGACCATATAAATAGAGGAACTGGAGAAATGAACGATAAGACAAAGAACTGTGCAATAAATTTAGACGAGGGAAAAGACACGAGCAATCAAAACTTTGGACCACCTTTTGTGTGTTTCTCTACGTCTCTGCTTTCGATATGTTATAGATTACAGATCTTCGTGATTATAGACAAGTGTGGAAATAAGATTTTACATAATACATGCTTTGGTTTATCGTCATGTCGTGGTCGATTTTTTCACATGTTTATCCTCAAAAGATATGAGAAACAGAATATCTAAAAATGATTGATGTGTCTATGATATCTAAACATATGACGATAAGCCAATAGCATAAAACTACGCATACTCATGGACGTTGTTCTACGTGAATATGTCGTAGTAATATTCTTAGATTTGAGTAGCATATATAATACGATAATCTGAATGACTGAATCTGACTTACACCATTTATATGATAAAAAATGCTCTCAATCATATAAGCTAACCCCATATTTAGACGTGGATTACGAATTAATACTGTGCGATTTTATAAGTTAAATACAATGGATAAAGAGAGGTAATTAAATAATTAAATGATTTTGTATGCTTGGTTGGCTCCTATCAAACGGAAGCCGGTGAATTTCCCAATTAACAAAACTACTAGGTTAAGACCCGCGCCTTGCGCGGGATAAACATTATATATGAAAATTATTTTATATATTATATATTTATAACATATTATGAAATAATAAATATATATTGAATAATTAAAAAGTCATTATCTACTACTTATATTATTAAATTGGTGCGAACATATAAATAAATTTAATAAATCGAAAAAATATTTTTTCCTATTTGATATGATATATAATTAAATTTAAATGATAGTAACATATATATGGTATATGTTAATATTAATATTTATTAGATGATGCTTTTTGTTCATATTTTTTTTAATCATTTGTATCTATTATAGCAAAAAGTCTAAATTAGTGATAACAAAATTTTCACTGTGGGAATAATGGTTTAAGTAATTTATAATATTTTAAAAAATTAAGTTGTCAATATTTTTTTCAAATTTTTTATCAAAAAAAATGTTCAAAATAAATTTCAAAATTACGATATTTATGTATTTTTATATGGCATATAGTTTAATTTAAAATGATACATATTTTTATATATTTTTAATTATTGATACTTATTAAATGAGACTTTTAACTTATATTATTTTTCAATTATTTGTATCATGTCATAACAAAAGTTTAAATCATAGATCACAAAATTTGAATGTGAAACTTTTAACAGTTTTAGTAATTTATACTCGTTTTTAAAAATTAAAAATATAATATATAAATAATTTTTTTAATTTTTATTATATCGTTACTATGATTGTTTGATTTATTTTAATAGCTTAAAATTAAACAAATATAATTATAATACACACTTATTTTTATCAAATCTTTATTATTCAAAATCATTAATTGTCATATATACTTTAGTCACATTAGGCAATTCCGTAATCTTATTTAAGGAAATAATAAATCACATTAATAATGTATATATTGTGGTTTAATAAAAAACTTATTATATATTTAAATGGACCAACCTATTTCTCTAAGGATTCTAAGAATCATTCTAGTAATGACACGTTGCTACAAAAAAATGTTGCAATGCTTCTCAAATAATATATAGGGGATAGGATAAGTGATATTTAATACACTAACATGCATGGGTCCGGACTTATAAGAGCACTAACATGGGAAACAACTAGGGTATTTTGCGTAGTAAATGTATTTATTTTTCCTTCTTGTCAATTATCAATGTTTATTTATGGCTTAAACTTAATTACTTAACTAAGCTAGTTGATCATAACACTTCAATGATATGAGAAAAGTCGACGACCACAAGATATACGTTGCAGTTTTTTTTTGTACAATTGAATTTAATTAAAAATTTAAGTGAACTAAAACGATGGTTGCATCAAATTTCAGCAAAAATAATCAAAGTTACAAGTTCGAGTTTCGATCAATGAGAGGGAACTAAAAACATGCTTTGGATTTTGGCTAGAAAAGATTCTGGACTCTGAACCAAAAGTCCCTCTAAGTTTTCTCTAAATAATAAATGTGCATTTCCACACAAAAATTAGGGTCTACTTAACTAGGTCTAATTAATTAAACTAAAATTGTTCTGTATAATCTTTTAGATCATCAAATGTTTAGTTTATTCATCATTTGGAATCAGATTCTGACTAAACTACATTATCCTAAAATAGTTTAAGATGTGTTTTTTTCTTCAATTTATGCATTTAAACCAAACTAAAAAAAAGATTTTGAATAATATTACCCCATTTCATATTTTCAGCTTTGATATATATAACCAGTTGATTGGTATACACCAGATCTTCAAATAAAAAGTAAAATCTACAAAAATAAATAATCAAAGGGGGTGGTCTTAACGGTACAGGTCAGAAGTCCCACGTGCACTTGGGGGGATCTCGACGACGCCTTTCTCTTTCTCTTACAAACTCTCTCATCTCATCTCACTCACAAACAAGTAAACTCTCTCTCTTTCTCAAAAGAAGCTAAAAGCTCAGTTTCTCCTTCATTACACACATAAACAGAGAAACAAGAGAGGACTCAACGAGTTTGGTTTTCTTCATCATCGTTGTTTAATCTTCTTGTAATGGTGGAACACAAAGATCAAGACATGGGAGAAGGGATGCAATGCATAACACATCCTTACACAAAAAACCCTGGTGGTATCTGCCCCTTATGTCTCCAAGAAAAGCTCGGTAAGCTTGTCACTTCCTCTTTCCCTCTCCCTAAACCAAACCACCTCTCTTCTCCCAAATCTTCCTCCTCTCCTTCTTCCAACACCTCTCTTGCTCTATCCCTCTCATCTGGAAGCAACGGAAGAGACAATAACAACAACAACAACCTCCCGTTTGTAATTGCCAAGAAGAAGAGTATGCTCGCAGCTTCTTCATCCTCTTCAGCTAATCTTATCTACAAGAGAAGCAAGTCAACGGCTGCTTCATACGGTGAGGGTTTCAACCAGAGGAAGCGAAGTGGGTTCTGGTCCTTTCTTCATCTCTACTCTTCCAAACACCAAACCACCAAAAAAGTTAGCCATTCTTCTAAGCCAAGAAACCAGATAACAGCAGAGACACCCAAGAGGGTTGTTGGTGGAGGAGGTATTGATATGATAGTGGAGGAAGAAGATGAGAGTACTAACAACAAAGTTGTTGTAGAAACGCCAACAAACAGTGTTGGCAGTGGTAGTGGTGGTGGTGGATCTTCTTTTGGGAGGAAAGTGTTGAGGTCTAGATCTGTAGGATGTGGAAGCAGAAGCTTCTCTGGAGACTTCTTTGAGAGGATCTCTAATGGGTTTGGAGATTGCGCACTGAGAAGGATTGAGTCACAGAGAGAATCCACAAAGGTTATTAGTAATGGTGGTGGTGGTGGTGAAGCAGCTGATGATGCCATGAGTGAAATGGTTAAATGTGGTGGTATCTTTGGTGGGTTTATGATTATGACATCATCAGCATCATCAACCGTTGTTCATCATAAGATGGCGAATAGAAGCTGGGGATGGGCTTTTGCTAGTCCAATGAGAGCCAAGACTAATAGTCATAGAGATCGTACTATTACAGAGTCTTCAACTACTGACAAGAACACATCTCCAAACTTGGACTCAGTTCCTTCCTTGGTTGCTATGAAAAGCTAAAAGAGATAAATTATAAAGTACTTTTAATCTCTATATAATATCATATTTCATTCATGTGTTTAGTTAGTTATTTGGACATTGGTTCGATCTTTTGAGTACAACTAGTAATGTAATGTCACACTATTTTCTATTTCATGCTATGTTCATCTTCATACTCACAAAAGCTTGAAACCTTTAGGAGGATACAATTTCTGTTTGGTCTTGTTTTTTCTATGATTATGTTCTTATTAATGGATCATTATTACCTAATAAACATTAAACAATGTCGAATTTTGTCTTGTAGTACTATTATATTTGTTAGGCCTAATATTTGTATCAAAAGATTCAAAACCCACTTGAAAAGCAGTCAACAGGTTTTAGGGTTCTGAGTATTAAATGAGTGGAATCAAAAGGCCACATGCTTTTGCACATGCATTATGATTCCAACACTCACTAGTTTTATCTTCTTATTTTGTTTTGGAGCCCCACAAATTACAAGTTAAGACATGCAACAACAACAAGAAGTCAACAACATCTACAACACTATCATCAATTTAGTTAGATCACCAACCAGCTAATCTGTATATAACATCACACTAAATGCAAAGCCAACATGTAGTTTGCTGGCCGACCAAAACCACAAGTTTGTAAGGTGGGGGGAAACATTGAAATGTCTATATATAGTGACATCACAAAGCTGTTAGGAATATTAACATTAACAAATTCATATTTGATAATGAGATGATATAATTAATAAGTGGGATTTTTTTCAGACATAACAGCAGTGTTGTGATATCATTAACAAATTCAGATTGAATAATCAGATGATGTAATGTGTGTGGAAGTGATGGTCCGGGACAATGACATCAAAAGTGGTCCACGAGGGTGAAAAATATAAAGACGAACAATTCTGCAGAGTGACAGAAGGGAAAAAGGCTGCCTTCTGACTAAACTCTGTTCATATAAATTATTTTTGATATATATTCAATTTTTGTTTGTTCTTCATGGGGACCCAAATTTGTACTTGTCATACATAATCCAAAAACCTGCAGAAAAATAGATACTTCAGACGTGACCATGTGAATACGATCAATTTCCCGCTGTGAAATATTTATGAAGCATCTTTTGGTACTTTTATTACATCAAAATGTAGTAGAACCCATTAAGATCTTAATAACTATTACTCTATTAGTCCTTGCATTTGACATTTTTGGTTACTAGAAAGTAAACAAATGTCATTGCATTCTGGAGTTTCCGTTGAGGCAGTATCAGCGAACGCACTGTTTAGTGTATATAATAGTTTTTTCTTCTTGTTGCTTTTCAGCCAAGTATGTCTTTTGTTTTTGACATGTTCTGAAGCAGGTACTTGATTGTTTGACTATCACGTAACTTCTTAACATTGATGTATACGTATTTTTTGGTTGCAAAAGTTGGAATGGAGCAAGCATGCTTGATGTTCATACTATGCCATGTAATACATGTACAAGTATCACACTAAGGTTAGAAACATTGATTCTAAGTAATAAGTTTGGTGAGAGTAATAAGCTTTGATATCTTTATTCAACCACATTATTTTAATTTTTAATTTTTAATTTAGAAAATTTTAAAATATCAAATTCAATGCATTTAATAGTGAAAATTTGTAAAAAAAGAAGAAGATAGAATAGTGAGAAAAAAATCATTCAAATTTTCACTACCAACAGAGATAACAGTCATAACACAACCACATTGTTATCCTTTTCTGTATGTACACCAAAATATTTAAGAACACAACTAACTTAGTAACTCTCTCCAACACTATCTACATGAAAAACCTTTCAAAACTATTCTCTTTTCAAAAAAAAAAATCACTCAGCTCTCAGTTGCAGAATCTCCTTCGCTGTCCTAACCCGGAAGTATGCCATATGTTCCTGTGCAAAATCACGCAAACATCTTTAACATTCAGCACTCTTTAGTCTCTCTCTCACACGATAACAGTTTCTAAATAGAGTTTCCTTTGATTTTACCTCAGTGAAACAAAGATCCAGACCTCTGCTGTAGAAGTCCATGTACTTCAGCATAAACATTCCACAATCAAATCTGCAAAATACAGAGAAACAAGTCACACACAGCTAATGTGGATGTACGAACTAGTTAGAAAAGAATGATACCATACCCATTACTCTGCTCAGGAAGGTCCTGCACAAACTCTTGTCTCCATTGACTTACATCAACATCTACTTGATTCTTATCCTTAACTTCATCGGCAAAGTATCTAGCCTGACAAATGAAAAAAAACTACATAATCAGGCTCCATATGAGAAGATTAAAACATGTTTCATTTACTCAAATACTTACCAGCGCATCGAGGATTCTAGGCTCTCTTCCTTTGTACGAATCAAGATACTGGAATTTTCGTTCCTTTATATTAATAACAGCCAAAGTCCAGTGAATGTTCATATGTATAGGGATAAATATCTGTCCACAACAAAAACAAAGGTCTATTAGAGAGTGGAACATAGAGAAAATTCACACAAAAAGAAGTTTACCTTGTCACAATCTATAAGATGGTAACCCAACTTCTTCATTGAAGTCCATCTTCTGACTGCATTGTAGTTGTATCCAGTCCCCGAATTAACTAACTGAGGTATGAGTTAAAGTTATGTCTTCTCGTTAAAATTCATGAACATATATAGGAGACAAAGCCTTAAAACTCATATGTCAGAGGAATGTGTATATAACCTTGGTGAAGAAAAATGTATTGAAAAAATGACATTTGATAAACTTCTTTGGCTCTCTAGCTTCCCTTTCTTTCAGCAATACCAGATACAGATTAATCACCTACAAAGAACAAAGTTCAAGCTTTTAACTAAATCATAGAGGTTTCTAACTGGAAAAGAGTGAGGTTTAGAGCACAGTGACTAACCTCATCGTTCAGCCATTGACCTGGTTTAAGACACCTCAGTTTCTCCACAGTAATGTCAATATTTGAATTCTCATGTGAAACCAAGATGTTGCTGCAGCCAAAGAGACGTTCATAGCATTATATAACAAAAACATTATAAAGAAATCATTAGAGAAAGTAAACAGGAGACCAAACTGAACATTAGCTGAGAATGCATCCTTGACTGCTGTCAACTCTTCTTTGGAAAGTGGTTCAAATGGTTCACTCCGTCCATCCTAAAAAAAACAATTAAAAGAAACATAAACACACAAACTTAAGACACCAAAACTATAAAGAAGCCAAACCTGTACTGGTTCTTCGTCTTGTCTAAAAAAGGAACGCAAGCTTTGCAACAAACCACGACACCTTTCTCTCAAAAAATCACCAAAGCCTCTGGCTTTCAGTTTCGAAGTCCGGTTCTCAGCGCTCTTGAGAGCCTTTCTATACGCTTCAAAGCTACAAACATCAGTCACAGGGCGATTCAAACTTTTCTTATCAGCTTGAGGATCATCATCATCATCCACCACCATCAAGCTCCCATTTTCCACATTCAAACCATCTAAAGACACTTCCTTTTCACTCTCTTCTTCCATAGCCACAACGTTCTCAACAATCTCAACCTCGTCATCATCGGATATCACCTCCACGTAATCAACCTCGTCGTCGTCGTCGTCGTCGTCAACATCAATCACTTCTCTATCCATTCTACATTGCAAACGCAAATCAAGTGTGTTCCTTTCTAAGCTGTTACAGTTCCCATTGAGTAAAGCGTTACCAGAAACTTGTCCTACAGCGTTACGATTCTGTCTTGTGAAAGCAGAGAAACCGAACTTTCGGACAGGAGAAGGAGCGTGGACTTGTCTCCGCAGAGGAGATTTCAATTCTGGATAACGGTGGTGGTTTCCTGGTGGAGCCATCTCCTTAGACGACTGTGAGAAGAAGATGATGGGTAACTGCTCACAGTCACGCCGTTCATTCGTGTGAAGTGAACCAATTCGATCCTCGAGAATTGAAAAGGTCTCAAAAATCCCCAAACTCGGGAGCAAGCAATTTTCCCAAGTGTTCGTTATGGTTTTCTTACCCTCTGCCTCAGAAAGAGTATTATAGGGCTGGCTTCCGTTTCGGTCCAAATTGGTTTATAAATAATGTATTTTAATGTTATTTAGTTTTTTGAGCAAAATAATAAAAATGTTTTTAGTTTAACCGATTAAAATTGATTTACGAATTTTAAACTGACTTATATTTAATGTGATTCGAAATAATAAGTTACCTTAAACTGATTGCGAATAAACAAGAGTGATAATTTAATTTATATGTACACGCCAATTTATTATATAATAGTAATTGATTTCTTAGTTATTTAATATTATTATTTTATTATTTCATAATATGTAGAAAAATATAAAATAAATATAAAATATTTATTTTACAAAAGATGCAGATCTTAATCTAAGTATGTATCTCTTTAATTATTTTAAATCATAAGTATTTTTTAAATCTCAGGTCAAAACAAACAAACGAAATGAGAATAAACTTCAAAATCAATATTTATATCGAACAATAACCAAAATGAAAAAGAGAAAAATATTGAAGATAGATATGATTGATACGTAAACGTAAACTTCCCATAACCATAATTAATTTTTAAATTACTAAATGATGATATAATACCGAGCTGACATAGTTTCATTGTAATCAAATAGACCCGAGATTTTTCGACCTAAACGTTAGGTTCTTATGCGGTAAGTAATTTTTTGACTTTTTTTTTTAAATGAGATCAGCTCATCAATAAACAAATTATGTAATTAACAAAAAATTAAAAAAAATTATTTAAAGACCAACATATTAATTCAATCGAGAATATAAATGTATTTTTCTGTATAATATCTCTTATCCTACCTAGTTTAAACCTATTTACTGATCAAGAGCGATTTAAACCGATCTGTCTGCTCAAATTGGATTGAAAGAAAATATTTTTGGTTTTGAATAAAAATAACAACTAATGCTACAAAGACCAGACAATCTGTGTTTATGGTCACTCCAGTGTCTGTAATAATTTGGGTATATAAATCTGTTACAATCTTCACATGTCCTGAGGCTAGGTCTCGTAGAAGCGAAGCTCAATCATGAATTCTCTTTGTTTTGGTGAGTACCACGCGACAGCCTTGGCAGAAGCAAGCACTTGGAGAGCATACTCCACAGCAAACACTGTGTTGTGGATAGTCATAGGGTTAGATCCATTCTTCAGATCAATCCGAATTCCAGACTCAGCTCTTAAACTAAACGGTCCAACAATCTGCAACATATTCCATAAATCAAGTAGCTGAAAACTTATGAATCCTGAGATAGCAGGATAGTTAAAACTTCTTCTTACCTGTTGCTGCAGAGATACTGCTACTTCAGGGCAGATTCTCTGAAACGCTTCTAAACTAGGCTGCCGAGAATTCAAAAGCTCTTGTGCGACACTAGTGGCGCCGGAAAGGAACCTCAGACCATGAGGGAAGTCTAGTCTAGCGTGGAAACGGGTGAGATCAAAGAAGAGCTTCTGAAAGTTTCCATATTGAGCTGTGAGTGATGCACGTCCTAAGGCATCAGCCATGAATCCGGAGTTTACAGATGGTAAATGAAGAGAGAACCCTCCTACACCTTCAGAATCCTTCTCAAGTTTTGTTCTTATTGAATTTTCACCGAACGCTGCAGTCATCACACTACCTGTTGATTCAATGGAAGTTATCAGAAAGATCATCCTAATTAACAATGCTTCTGAAAATGAGTCTAAGAAACTTATCATACCGATGATCCCAGATACTGAGACATGAGGGCTACTGAGAAAGATGTCATAAGGCTTGCAGGCTTCTAGCTTCGGAGTGATACCCCTCCAGAGATCCATGTTGGCTCTATAAGAAACCGCGGATTTTAAAGACAAACCAGGAAGCAAAGAAGCTGGAGGAGGCGCTTCCACATCCACTTCCACATCATCATCACAATTAAACTTCTTGGGCCTTCCACTGTGATGATGCAAACATAAATGGTAACTTAAACCAGACTCAGCAGGAAGAGAAGCTAGATCAACAGCCATTGACAACGGCACATCCCAATATTCACCATCTTTATCCACATACAGTCCAGGCCAAACCGCTTCTGCTGTCAGAGTATGAAGCGGAAACTGAAAAAAAAACAATAGCAATCACTAAGTAAAATACAATCACATTGGGAAAATTTTGATAAGAGAGGAATTGCCTTGTGATTGAAGACAGCTTTAGCTCTTGGATTCTTGTTAGGATCACACTTGTAAGTATCATAGGTGAGAAGCAGAGTATCCTCCGGTGTTAACAACAGCTCAGAGCAGAAGCCTAACGCGTACAAAGACTTATCCTTTAACTGCTTGCCGAGTGTGCTTAACCGAGAAGCTGACCCTCGAACAAAAGCTTCAGTCTTTTTCACCTCCGACACGAATCTTTGAACATCGAACTGACCCAGAAGAGACACAAACCTAGTACATTACAAAACCAACATGATCGACACTATCAGGACAATAAAAATTGGATCTTTAGGAAGAGTGAAGCTTGAGGAAGTGTTACCAGTTGTTGGGGAAAGGGAAAGTGAGGACTTTTTGGAGAGAGAGGCCACCAGCGAGAGGGGAGAAGGAAGGGATGAGAGGTGTGGCCATGAAGCGGTGGAAGAACTCTGCTTGCTTTGGGCGAGAGAGACGAGTTCCTCTTGAGAGACCTAGTGGGAGAGGGTCGTTGGAAACGGCTCGTGCCGTGGCTTCGAGTGTTATGGGAGTTGACATGTCTAGCTCCCAGATGTCTCCCTCTCCGACCCATCTCAGTCTGTTCATCGCCGTCGATTTCTGCCGTCGCTCGGTTTCTAGCTGAACCTCGAGATTACCGAAGTTATTCGTTAATCTTTTGGTTCTGGATTGGCTCGGAAAACAGCCTGACGTTTTTAGGTTGCATAAGTAGAGTGTGTGCCGTTTTAATTCGGTGACAAATGTTGGTTTGCTTAATACAAATATTGCAATATAAACTTTATGCCAAAAAAAAAAAAAAAAAACTTTATGCCTATGTGTTATTTAATGGCTCGTTTTCGGGAAAAAGAAGTGAAAAGTTATATTCCATCTATTTCAATTTATATGTCGTTTAAGTAATATCTCACACATCTAAAAATATTTTAATTATCAAATTTTACTCTAATTTAATTATTAGAATTCTATAATATATATTTATTATTTTAATAAATTTAATTAATATTTCAAAAAATAAATCAATAAAAACATTTGGTTTAGAATCATAAAATAATTTTTATTATAACAAAAAAATTAGTTTACAGCAAAAAATAACTTGAAAGGGAAAGAGTATTTTATTGGTTGGTGGGGGTGTTTCGCATGGTTCCTCTAGGATTCCAACTTAGCCAGCCTTCTATAAAGAGAGAGCATGTGTCTTTGAACCCTAAACCATCAGACCTCACATTCACTCACATGCTTATATGCATCTTTAGACATACAGAAGCAAAACACATCTCTCTGTCTCTTAACGTTTTTCTTTTTCTAAAAGGATTTTATAATGGGAGGTTCTTGGCGTTTCTTGTTTGGCTTCTTCGGCAGCTTCAAGGCATGGTGGAGGAGAAGACAGGGATCAAACCCGGCAGGAACAGACGACGAGATGTATGGTGAAGATAGTGAAGGCAACTTCTATAATTGGTACGTTGTCGAACCAGCTATTAACCGGAAGTCCACTGATTTCATCAGAAGGTTCCACGAGACTCGTGACTGATTCCATCACTTTCTTATTCTTGTTCTTCAGCTTAAGCTTCTTTAAACGTACGTAGTCGTTGGGAAGAAAATTTGTTCTTATATCGTAGTATGTGTGCTTCTATGTGATTCCAATAAATGTAATCCTAATTCGATAAGCTTGTTCAAGTTTATTATGTGCTTTTTTCTCTATATTTAGATTCTTATTGTATGACTTATATCAAACGCTTTTTTATGTTTTGGGATATACTTGATAACTCTATGAATTGTGGATAATAAATTCAGAAAATAAACCATAACAATTTAAATTGAATGCTTCCACATATATTTATTTGTATGTTTGTGAGGGATCTGTTAATTTATATGTAATCTACTGGAATGTATTCATTAAACCATGGAATGAATACGATGTCTTCTCCGAAGGTAGAAAAAGGTATCCCTTGCAAACAATGCAGCAAGTAATTAACATGGGGTTACATATGATGATGCAAAGCTGTCACTGAGAGTGAGAGGATTGATATATCGTTCTTATTCATTATTCACATGTACTATATATATGGTTTTTGGTTAATATTAGAATATATGACTTCACCAGACAAAGTTGAGGATAGGTTTCTAAGCATATGTTGACAGAATAATAAGTCCCTTTTTATTATAAGACGATATACATGGACTAAATAATGGAAACTAAACTCCTTTTATCTTTCAAACTCTTGGAAAAGAAAAATGAATGTATGTTATAAAGAAGGAACTTTTGTAGGCACGAATCAATACAAAAGCAATGAGAATATATTAAAAGAATGATATGCTTATAATTGAGAAGAAGATATGTGTCCCAAACTTTAAGACAGCTTTGAAAGCACTGCTTTGTGGTTAAGTATCAGCATTCTATATATAGGCTTAGGCACTTTGTTACCTTTATATAATTCTTGCCTTCTTCGAAGCTTCTCGCCTTTGTTTTGTTTTTGTTTTGTTAGGGAAGATGTGTCTTACCCCTTTTACTTTACCTTTCTCTCTGTTTCTGTGATAACTAGATTTTTAAACCTACGTTATGCATGTAGTTTCATTCCGACAACCCTTTATACACAAGTATGCATCGTTTGTTCTCGTATAAAACTCGAATGTATTAATGTATGCTAAACTCTCTTTAATGTTGTTTAAAAATTTCTAACAACATTATACATTTATATTAATATATGCTAAACTTTATTTCATGGTACTTAGACATGACTATAGTTTTTAAATTTTTAATTTAATAAATTTTATATACTACTTAAATCAGTGGACTAAACATTATAAAATATACATTCTCTAGAGAAACGGACACAACATATATTTCAAACCTCTTTGACCATCATCGTATATCTGTTAAGAATGCAACTATGCAATAAAAAAAGATTATCAAATTTTTTGATTTTTCTTATAAAATCTGAAGGTTAACCCCTACAAAAATTAGTTTTTCGGTAAATGCTATATATAATGAAATTTACACTCTTTAATTTTGTTTAAAAATTTCTAACCACATTATACATTTGTATTAACGTATGCTAACTTCTCTTTCATGGTACATAGACAACACTATAGATTTTAAAATTTTAATTTCATAAATTTTATATACTATTTAAATCAGTGGACTAAACACTATAAAATATATATTCTCTAGAAAAACGGACACAACATACATTTCAAGCCTCTTTGACCATCATCATATGTCTGTTAAGGATCCAACTATGCAATAAAAAAAAGATTGTCAAATTTTTGAATTTTTTTCAAAATCCGAAGGTTAGCCCGTACAAAATTGAGTTTTTGGATAAATGTTCTATATAATGAAGTTTACAATCTTTAATGTTGTTTAAAAATTTCTAACCACATTATAAATGTGTCTTAATATATGCTAAACTCTCTTTCATCGTACATAGACATCACTATAGATTATAAAATTTAAATTTAATAAATTTTATAAACTTCTTAAATCAGTGGACTAAACATTATAAATTATATATTCTCTAGAGAAACGGACACAACATACATTTCAATCCTCTTTGACCATTATCATATGTCTGTTAAGGATGCAAATATGCAATAAAAAAGATTGTCAAATTCTTTGAATTTATTTCAAAATCTGAAAGTTAACCCCTACAAAATTGAGTTTTTCGGTAAATGTTCTATATAATGAAGTTTACATTCTTTAATGTTGTTTGAAAATTTCTAACAACATTTTACATTTGTATTAATGTATGCTACACTCTTTTTCATGGTACATAGATATCACTATAGTTTCAAAAAAGTAATTTAATAAATTTTATATACTACTTAAATCAGTGGACTAAACACTATAAAATATATATTTTCTAGGGAAACGGACACAACATACATTTCAAACCTCTTTGACCATCATCATATGTCGGTTAAGGATGCAACTATGCAATAAAAAACGATTGTCAAATTTTTTGAATTTTTTTCAAAATCTGAAGGTTAACACCTTACAAAATTGAGTTTTTCGGTAAATGCTCTATATAATGAAGTTTACACTCTTTAGTGTTGTTTAAAAATTTTAACCACATTATAAATGGGTCTTAATGTATGATAAACTATTTTTCATGGTACATGGACATCACTATAGATTTTAAAATTTTAATTTCGAAAATTTTATATACTATTTAAATCAGTGGACTAAACACTATAAAATATATATTCTCTAGAAAAACGGAAACAACATACATTTCAAACCACTTTGACCATATTAATATGTCTGTTAAGGATCCAATTATGCAATAAAAAAATATTATCAATTTTTTTATTTTTTTAAATCTGAAGGTTCACCTCTACAAAATTGAAATTTTTCGATAAATGCTCTATATAATGAAGTTTACACTCTTTAATGTTGTTTAATAATTTCAAACCACATTATAAATGAGCCTTAATGTATGCTAAACTCTCTTTCATGGTACAAAGACATCACTATAGATTTAAAATTTTAATTTAATAAATTTTACATACTACTTAAATTAGTGGACTAAACACTATAAAATATATATTCTCTAGAGAAATAAACACAACATACGTTTCAAACCTCTTTGACCATCATCATATATCTGTTGAGGATGCAACTATGCAATAAAAAAGATTGTCAAATTCTTTGAATTTATTTCAAAATCTGAAGGTTAACCCCTACAAAATAGAGTTTTTCGGTAAATGTTCTATATAATGAAGTTTACATTCTTTAATGTTGTTTGAAAATTTCTAACAACATTTTACATTTGTATTAATGTATGCTACACGTTCTTTCATGGTACATAGATATCACTGTAGTTTAAAAAAAATTAATTTAATAAATTTTATATACTACTTAAATCAGTGGACTAAACACTATAATATATATATTTTCTAGAGAAACGGACACAACATACATTTCAAACCTCTTTGACCATCATCATATGTCTGTTAAGGATGCAACTATGCAATAAAAAACGATTGTCAAATTTTTTGAATTTTTTTCAAAACCTGAAGGTTAACACCTTACAAAATTGAGTTTTTCGGTAAATGCTCTATATAATGAAGTTTACACTCTTTAGTGTTGTTTAAAAATTTCTAAACACATTATAAATGGTAATTAATGTATGCTAAACTCTCTTTCATGGTACATAGACATCACTATAGATTTTAAAATTTTAATTTCATTAATTTTATATACTATTTAAATGAGTGGACTAAACACTATAAAAAATATATTCTCAATAAAAACGGACACAACATATATTTCAAACCACTTTGACCATAATCATATGCCTGTTAATGATGCAACTATGCTATAAAAAAAGATTATCAAATTTTTGAATTTTTTACAAAATCTGAAGGTTAATCCCTACAAAATTTAGTTTTTCGATAAATGCTCTATATAATGAAATTTACGCTCTTTAATGTTGTTTCAAAAATTCTAACCACATTATAAATGTTTCTTAATGTATGCTAAACTCTCTTTCATGGTACATAGTCAACACTATAGTTTTTAAAAATTTAATTTAATAAATTTTATATACTTTTTAAAATCAGTGGATTAAACACTATAAAATATATATTTTCTAGAGAAACGGACACAACATACATTTGAAACCTCTTTGAACATCATCATATGTCTGTTAAAGATGCAACTATGCAATAAAAAAAGATTGTCAAAATGTTTTAATTTTTTTCAAAATCTGAAGGTTAACCCCTACAAAATTGAGTTTTTCGGTAAATGCTCTATATAATGAAGTTTACACTCTTTAGTGTTGTTTAAAAATTTTAACCACAATATAAATGGGTCTTAATGTATACTAAACTCTTTTTCATGGTACATGGACATCACTATAGATTTTAAAATTTTAATTTCAAAAATTTATATACTATTTAAATCAGTGGACTAAACACTATAAAATATATATTCTCTAGAAAAAGGGACACAGCATACATTTCAAACCACTTTGACCATAATAATATGTCTGTTAAGGATCCAACTATGCAATAAAAAAATATTATCAAATTTTTTATTTTTGTTTTTAAATCTGAAGGTTCAACTCTACAAAATTGAATTTTCGATAAAGGCTCTATATAATGAAGTTTAAACTCTTTAATGTTGTTTAAAAATTTCTAACCACATTATAAATGAGCCTTAATGTATGCTAAACTCTCTTTCATGGTACAAAGACATCACAATAGATTTAAAATTATAATTTAATAAATTTTACATACTACCTAAATTAGTGGACTAAACACTATAAATATATATTCTCTAGAGAAATAAACACAACATACGTTTCAAAACTCTTTGACCATCATCATATATCTGTAAGGATGCAACTATGCAATAAAAAAAGATTGTCAAAATTTTTGAATTTTTTACGAAAATCTGAAGGTTAACCCTTACAAAATTGAGTTTTCGATAAATGCTCTATATAATGAAATTTACACTCTTTAATGTTGTTTCAAATTTCTAACCACATTATAAATGTGTTTAATGTATGCTAAACTCTATTTCATGGTACATAGACATCACTATAGTTTTTAAAAATTTAATTAATACGTTTTATATACTTTTTAAAATCAGTGGATTAAACACTATAAAATATATATTTCTAGAGAAACGGACACAAAATACATTTCAACCTCGTTGAACATCATCATTGCCTGTTAAGGATGCAACTATGCAATAAAAAAAGATTGTCAAAATGTTTGATTTTTTTTCAAAATCTGAAGGTTAACCCCTACAAAATTGAATTTTTCGGTAATCGCTCTATATAATAAAGTTTACACACTTTAGTGTTGTTTAAAAATTTTAACCACATTATAAATGGGTCTTAATGTATGCTAAACTCTCTTTCATGGGACATGGACATCACTATAGATTTTAAAATTTTAATTTCGGAATTTTATATACTATTTAATCAGTGGACTAAAAACTATAAAAATATATTCTCTAGAAAAACGGATACAACATAATTTCAAACCACTTTGACAATAAAATATGTCTGTTAAGGATGCAACTATGAATAAAAAAAGATTATCAAATTTTTGACCTTTTCAAAATACTGAAGGTTAACCCCCTAAAAAGATGAATTTTTCGATTTAAAGGCTAAATCTATATAATGAAGTTTACACTCTTTAATGTTGTTAAAAAATTCACCACATTATAAATGTGTCTTAATGTATGTTAAACTCTCTTTCATGGTACATAGACATCACTATAGTTTAAAAAAAAAATTTAATTTAATTAAACACAAAATATTATTT